>NC_034427.1:5265189-5275023 GCF_002078875.1 Numida meleagris | reverse complement strand
CCCATCCCATCCCATCCCATCCCAGCCATCAAATCAATGCCAGTTCCACCCTCGGCCCCTTGCACAGGTGGAAACCAGTTGGATTTCCAACCAGAGGGTTCAGGAGGGACCCGGGCAGGGTAGGACAGCACTGGGATGGGCAGGAGGCACCCAGAGCGCCCGAGCCCAGCAGGCACTGGGGCCAGAGCTGCCTGCAGCCCTCCTGCTGCACTTGCACACCAGCACAGCTTGCTGCCTGGCTCTGCTCAGCACAAGTGCTGCCTGCCTGCACATCCCAGTGCGGCCACGTGCCTGAGATTCCTACGGCGCAACCGGCAGAGGCAGCCCCAGCACTCAGGCTTGTTTTCCTCAGAATTTCTGCTTCTTAAAGAGCCTTTTATGGTGTAAAAGAGTGAATTCTGCTCTGCACTCCCTAGCAGCTGGATTGCATGTTAGCTCAGCTCCGTGAGGGGCTCCCCCAAGTGCCAGAAGCAAACGGAACCCAAATAACACACACAATGGCAGGGGCACGCGGAGGCAGCCAGGTATGGCACAGCCCGGCTGCTCAGTCCCGGCAATTAGTACCTAGTTGTAATTATATGGAGTCATCATGTCCTCCCCAAACAGGGATTCATGTGCCCTCAGAGACGTTTCTTGTGTAAGGAACATGGTGCCCTGCAAGGAGTAATATAAACTCTCAATCTAGGGAACTCCATCTCATAGTTATGAGCTTGGGAGACATTAACAATAGCACAGCCCATTCTAAACTGTAATAATTTATTTTCACAACCCGCAAGGAATTATTGTCTGCTGTGGGTGTTGAAACTGAGGCAAAGTTCAAAGCCAAAAGAAAGTTGGTGACAGAGCTGGGACTTCTTCTTTGGACCCTTTCTAGGCAAAATTATTTATATTTACACTTGATCCCAGGGCTGAGTGGAACAGGGGGGAGAAGGAGCACAGCACGAGGCAAGTGTTTACAAGGCAGCAGCAGAGCCAGAGCAGCACGTACCAGGAGTGAAGGCGGATGGAAAGAGTGAGCTGCAGCATGCAGCCAGGAGGAGATGAGTGTTGGCTTTGTGGTGGGTTGAGGATCACTGGGGCTGCTGGGGAAAGCTGCCCAGCACAGCGCTGTGCTGCCACGAGCCCAGCGAGGGGAGGGCGTCCCGCAGCAGTGCAGTGCAGTGCAGTGCATCCTCTGATTTCCTCCAGCTCCGAGCTTTCCTTAATAGGAAATTATCTCCCAGCCGTGCCGGGAGGGATGCGGTCCCCTGCGAGGGCAGCGGCTGCATTCCAGCCCCTGATGGAAAGTGCTGCACAGCCGCTTTTGATCCAACGTGTAAATAGTGTATAATAAAAAGAGGCTTATATAAACTGACTGACTTCTCAGGGAGCGGCTTTCACAGCTCCAGCCTCCTTATTTCTGGGTGTGAGCGCTGCTGCCATGCGCTGCTGCTGGGCACAGCGGGGCCAGCATTGGTGGAGCCGCCCCGCCAGGACAGGGTCTGTGACCCTGCTGTCCCTGTGTGCCTTCTCCTGAAATCTGGATGGTTTCTCTCTGCTGGTTGTTCAGGCAACGGGGCTTGGAGAAAAAAACAACCGTATTCCCTGCAAAACTTCAGAGCCAGGAACACAGAGGCGTCTCCAGGCTGTGAGGGCGGGCAGAGACAGGGTTTGGAAATAAAGAGCCCTCCCCAGGGCAGTTATTTCCTATGTCTGTATGATAATTAAAAAAAGGCACAAGGCAGAACAGCGCTGCAGCCACTGTCACCTCCCAGCAGCACAACGCAGGTGCCACAGGGTGGCCCCAAAACCATGGTGGCAGAGAAGAAGGGGGTCACCATCTGTGTCCTGCTGAGCCCCGTGGGGTCCTCGTCACTGGGCAATGACAGCCCCGACCGCAGAGACACAGTGCCACCGCTCAGACACACACAGCGATGGGGCACATGAGCAGGGCTTTCCCCTGCCACCCCCAGAGCTGCTCCATCTTATCCTGGCATGGACACAAGGGGCCATCAGCACTTTCCTCTGCAGCTAGTTGCTAACACGGCTAATCCTGAGCACTGCCCACCTGTCTGGTCCCAAACCATCTCTGCTGCTGCAATGGGAACCGAGGGAACACGAGGTGGCCATGTGCCATTGCACACACCATGCATGCTGCTCCCGCCCGTTGGACCTGCCCTGGCTCCACAGCCCCGGTTCAGAGACCAACAGGCTGAAATGCATTGCCAGCACGGAGGCAGCCTGGAAACCACCCACCCCACCATACCATGGGTTCCAGGGCAGAGCCACGTTTTGCTGCAATGTTCCTTTGGGACACTTGCTGCTCATGACCCTCTTGGAGTTGCCATAATCAACATCCCTATTAACATCACCACGGCTGCTCCAGCAGCTTGGCAAGGCACCAGGTGACCCCATCTCACCACATATCCCCATCTTATCAGCTCCTTGTCCCCACCAGTCCCCAGCGGTCATCAGCTCCCCCAGCCAAGGGGAGTGGGGGATGGGACTGGGTAGGGTGAGAAGAAGGAAAGAGTTTGGCTGCAGCCTGGTTTCACTGTGCGGATGTTTGCCACAAGGACTCTTCAGAGGCCAAAAAAAGTATGAGTCTGGCTAAAAAAGGAGATGGAGACAGCAGAAAGCTGGAAGCTCTTCCCCATTCCATGGCAGGTCCTGAACACCCACCCTCGGGCTGCCATAAGGGCAGGAAAAAGAATTAAATAGAAATTGCAAAGAGCCACGTTCAATCCCATTGTTGGGGTCCAAAAGGACACGTGGGATAGAGACCACCACCCCGAGGGCCCCGCGCACCCACCTGGATGCCGCGATCTCCGACTTCTGCCGGGCGATGGCTGCTGCCCTCTGGGCCCCCTCCACGCTCCTGTCCACCTTCTGCCGGATCTTGGCGCTCTTGAGGGGTATGACGCGCTTCTTCATGCCCTTGACGAGGACGTTGTGGCGGTACTTGCCCTCCTCCTTCTTGCCGTCGGGCAGCGTGGTGCAGCCATAGCCGTGCCGCAGGTTGTCCAGCCACTCGCCCTCGTACTTCAGCCCGCTGGAGCGCTCGCTGACCCCGTAGCCCGAGCGCTTGTCATTCTTCCACTCGCCCATGTAGGTCTCGGTGGTGGTGGCGTCGATGTCGGATTCAAAGGGGGGATACTCCTCGCCCTCCGCCCCCTCGCCCAGGCTGGCCGTGGAGGTGGCATCGCTGGCGGCCGAGCTGATTCCGCTCTCGCTCTTGAGGAAGCTGACGCGGCTCTTCTGGCTGGCCAGCGACGACTTGGACTCGGACTTCTTCAGCTTCCCCAGCAAGGAGCCCCTGCGGAACAGCCCCCCTTTCTTTGCCTTGCCGGCCTCGGCATCGGCATAGAGGCTGAGGGCGAAGCCGCCGCGGGTGATGGTGGGTGAGGCGGGCAGGCTCTCGGGGTGGGCGGCGGGGGAGTCCTGCTGCGGCAGCGTGCCATTGCTGTGCTCACTGCGCAGGGAGGACAGAGATGTGCGCAGCGGGGAGCGCACCACCGAAGCCATGCCGTAGGGCACGCTCTGCCGCACGCCGTAGCCGTGCCGCATGCCATTGGTGAACTGGCCCTGGTAGGTTCCTGCAGGAGAGAAGAGGCAGGCGGTGAAGCAGCCACACGAGGGCAAGGCACTGCGGATTGGTGCTTGCTGTGGGGCAGGGAACTTGTTCTGCCCTCCCTGAGTCCAACATCCAGCAGCATTCACCGGCCTGCAAAAGCAGCGCCGAGGGAGCAGGGATAGAGGACACGAGGTGGTGCTGGCAGGGGATGGACCTCCCTCAGCGTCTGCTTTGCCCCAGCACAGCTTGCCTGTGGTCCTGTGACCAGACTCACACAAACAGCAAAACAGGGAGTAGAGGAGCAGCTCCTTGAGGGGCTCCTCCAGCTCCGCTCCCTTCTCTGGAGCCAGCTCAGGAGAGCGCACGTGATGTGTCATACAATGAGGATCATAGAGGAGACAGTGATTGCCATGGCTGGGGGCTGCACATCAGGTTTGGGACTCTGCTGAGACCCAGCAGGACCTGGATGTCTCAGGGGAATAGGAAAAGTACACTGTTCCTCTGCCAGCCTGGTCCTTTCCCCCTCTGCACCTCTGCAGGCTCCAGAACGGTAAATTGGAGACAGCAGCTCTGATTTTCTTACCAGGATGCCAAGAGACTTAAATCAGCAGAACAGCTCTTGGGAGAAGCAGGAGCACCAGCACCGACTCAGCCACTCTGCCAAGTGCTCTGCACCGTACAGGACAGGACAGGGGGAAGGTTCCCCAGCACCGAGCCCTCCCAGCCCCACCGCTCTCCTCGCTCTGTAGATACAGTTGCCTCAGAAACCAGCAAAACCACCCAAAACAAAAGCAGCATTCAGCTCTGCTCTCATCCATCAGCCGGCATCTGGAAGGGGCCATCTGGCCCCAAAACACTGCGGGTGGAAGGCTCTGGGGAGGACACAAACACCCTTGGAAAAGGCCCCCCCTGCTCTTTGCCCTCCCAGGCCCGGCTCCATGCATGGGCAGAGGACACGTTCACTATTTGTGTCCAAAAACGTCTGCTTTTCATTAAGCAGCAACAGAGAGCTGCCAGGAGGCGCCAGCATTTGGGGAGCGAGCCCTTTCTGCCAGCTCAGAAGGAGGGGTGACCTGGCTTGCAGGCATTCATTCCCACATTCAGACACTGTTACTGAGACCAGGGATGACCCTGGTCCCCAGGGAGCAAATGCAGTTCCTTCTTTGGTGATGGTGGGAGTGCATATTTTACGCTCTCCCAGGCCACTTCTGCAGCATAATCTCTACTCCTGAGCTTCAGGTTTCGTTGAAATCCTCTCTGGACCCGCCTGTGGGGTGTTAACTTACAGCCTCAGGGGCCAGGAAAGGCAAGCAGTGCCCAGGCAGGCAGCAGCTGCTGCCCCCGGCCACCGCCCCCTCTCCCTGCCTGGGGCATGCAGGATTTGGGGCTCCTGCAGCGCTGCATCTCCCCATGTACCAAAGTAAGGGCTCACGCACTGCAGAGCACCTGCACCAGCCATGGAAGCAGCCTTCCAGAGCAAAGTGCCTTTGCCCAGAGAAGCTGTGGGTGCCCCAACCCTGGAGGTGCTCGAGGCCACGTTGGATGGGGCCATGGGCAACCTGATCTGATGGGTGACAGCCAGCCCACAGCAGGGGGTTGGAACTAGATGAACTCTCAGGTCCCTTCCAAACCCAAATTTTGCTCTGTAAAATGGCAATGAATCCTCCTAACAAGAAGCCACCACGTGCTGCCCTGCTCTTGTCCCCATGAGGAGCCCCTGAACTCAGCACCCCATCCCCGCCTGCATGGCAGCAAGCAGGGCTGACACTCGATAGGACTGACACTGGAGACCTCCTTGGAGGACAGGCCAACCTTGCACATAGCAAGCTGCATCTGATATCGCCGCTGAATTAACCACCTGGAAGAGGAATCCTGGAAAAGTCTCATGGGCTTAGAGGGGCTCAGCCCTCCAGCAAGTCCCAGCTCCATCCTTTCCCCCGAGCAGCACCTCCTGGCTGGGTGGGAGCTCGAGCAGAGGGCTCGCTGGTGTGTCCATGTTGCACCGTGATTTATGGTGCCTGACCGAGGCTTCGTGCCCAGGCACAGCCATCAGCCTGGAGCACAGCCAGGAGGTCCAGGAGCAGCTGGATGTGCAGGGACAGGTCACAGCCTGCTCGCGTGGGTACCACAGCCAATGGGGACGTGGCTGGGATGGGCATGGGGAGGTACCGGGCACCACTCACCCCCCCCTATGCCCATACCAATGACATCTGGGCACAGACTCACAGTCAATGGAACTATAGCAACATGAAGTTGGCAGCACAGTGGAAAAGCACTGCACTGGAGAGTTCATATTCCTAGGCTCCCACTCCACCGTTGCCACCAAACCACAAGATGCCTTGGCCAACTCATTTCAAGTTTTCCTGACTCAGTTTCCCTCTATGGGAAGAAACACCCTCCTTTCCCACCTCTTCAGCAGCACAGACATAGAACTACTGGAGCATGGGAAAAATCACCACCAGGATTTCTTTATAGCGTAAAGCATCCTGAGGGCAGATTGCTTTGAAATCACATACTGACTATCAAAGTGGCGTGGCCACCGCATGCCATGGGACAGGGGGACACGCAGGCACCACCACACTGCTCACAAGGGGCTGAGGTTCTAGAAGATAATTTAAAAAAAAAAACAAAAACAGTGAATGGGAATAGAAACTGTTTAGGGTATAAATGGAACAGAGCTGTAACTTTTTTCCTTGCAGGGACCTGCCCGATCCATCACTGTGCATTGGCTCTGCAGAGGGGGGCAGGCACTGGGATGCCCACAGGGTGGGGATGCAATACCTGTGCGTGTGTGAAAGAAAGCAGAATGGGGACAGCGCTCCCAGTGACGCCTTGCTGCCTGTGCTTTCTCTTGTTGGAATGATAAAACACGCTGCTTCCTCTGCGATGCCCAGGTACAAGGTGCACCGCCTTCACTGGAGCGGAGCAGACAGCAGCCCCGCCTGCATTCATAGGGCAGGGAGGATCGAGCTGTGGCGCTGATGGGGACTTCACCCCCCCAGCACACCCACTCACTGCAGATGTGTGGAACACATGGCAGCAGGACGGGATGGTCCAGCTGAAAGCTTCGGCCTCTGCTGTCATCAGCACTGCATCTCGCCTGCCCAGCCCGCCCCGAGGCACTGGGATAACCAGCAGAGAATGTAAATAACACACGCAGGCAGGTAAATAATGCAGACAGCTCCAGTGGTATCGCTGCCTTCCAATCATCTGCTGTTACCCAGATACGGTGATGACAGACGTGTTAGAACGGGGTGCAAAAGGCCAGGCGCATCGCACGGCCACGTGCAAGACAGAGCAGCGAAAACTGAGTGCTTCCCTCGGGTGCCAACACCAGCAGGGGAAGGACTCTGACAGTGCTACCTCATGGTTTCTGCTGGAAAGGAAAGGGAGAGAGAAACGGAGACACAGCGTTAACTCATGGGTCACATTCAGCTCTGTAGCAAAGTATTCAGATGAATACTGAAAGCTGAATTATTTTGCAACAGAGGCAGTCTACAGGAATCAGGGAGCTGGAAACTGGGATTTGTGTCCCTGCTTCCTTTCAGATGCCCCGTGACCTTTGATGAGCTACTTTATCAACCCTGACCACACGGAGGGAATGCATCATCCTGTGCCTGCAGACCTGCGGAGGAGAGGTGCTGCTGTCATGGGGCACATGGGCCATAACGCATACAAACACACATTGAAACAGTAATTTGTATAGCAGAGCTGTGCTATATTAGCGGTAAGATTCTGCATTAGCAGCGACACTTCTTCCTGCAGTAGGTTTTGATGGAATTGAGCCGTCAGAGCCGAAAGCGCGTATCCAAAAATGAGGGTTTCCTTACAGGGGAGACAACACTTCAAGGCAGAAGTCAAACAGTCAACTGTTTGCTCATAACTTGTGTTATAAAACCGCAGAACCACAGAATCATTGAGGCTGGAAAGACCGCTAAGTCTTTGCTGGACCACTAAGTCCAACCACCAACCCATCAAAATGACGAGCTCCTTCACGCTCTGCCTTGCACAGCCCAACTCACTGCCCGCTCATCCATCCTACCCCGCCCCTGCAAAGGCTCCAAGCTCTTTCCTGCTGACAGAAGGCACACACATGCACTGAGCTGGGACGCTCAAGGAAACGTTCCATGGAGATCCTCTTTTAAAGTATAAAGTTGGTAATTATATAAATATATATATTTGAGGTTTACGTTAGGTGTAATTTAAAACACTAGCATCAGCTGCACCTCCCTGCAGCCCACACACAGCTGTGAAGCCCCAAGGCACTGCCAAGCACTGTGTGTTCCCAGGGTCCCATCCTTCGTGGCTGCACCCAGGGCTCACAGAGCTCAGCTGCAGAGCCGGCAGCTCCCAGAGGTGTCCAGATGTTGGCCTTGGCAATCTCAGCTCAGATACGAGCAGGTCCCATCAGCAGCACGGCCACGGCTGGCTCGTGCAGGTGGTTGCTGCGTGTGTAGGTGAGGAGACCACACAGGAGCAGCTCCTGCAGGTCATGGAGCCACAGAACACCCCAGGTTGGCAGTGACTCCAACTCTTGGTCACATCCACCCACCTCTGTGCAACAGACGTGGTGCTGGCTAGCACCAACAGGTTGGCTTTGCCTGCAGCCTCGTGTTCCCCTTTCTTCTGCCCCAAGCTTTCAGAACAAGATCTAATTCAAACTCCTACAGCAAGCTTGAATTCCATTCAAACTCCTCTGGCACCTCCTTACATTGCCCTCTATGACATGAACTCAAGACGCAGGAGCCCTGCACCCCAGGGAAGGATGCGCTTCAGTGAGCAGCGAGGAATCTGCGATACTTTGAGATCTTCATGCAGCTGCCAAGCCAAGGTCTTCCATGCTGCTGACAGCTATCTGATCACTGTACCACACCGCAGCGATCTGTGCTAATAGTAACCTGCAGTAATCTGCACCGTCAGGGCTATGCCTACAACTGGTCCCTTTTCCTAAGGGCTATGAATCCGATGCTCTCCATCCTGAAGATCTGCACCATTACTGTTAATTTTCTTTATAAAGTAGCACCATCGTGTGTCCTGGATAAATATAGATGTAATTCTGAGATATATTTTGCAGCGTATTTCTTCCAAATCACCCTCTCTATTTAGCTATCCTAAATATGGCAAGGTGGAACTTTATAGTACTGAAGAGCTACAGAATTACTTGCGCAGAGATTCTTGCCATGTTTCTAACCCCAAAATTGCTACTAAAGCAAAATCACAATTAGACTGAGCCCGTGCAGAGCACAGCACACATCTGCACTATGGGGGAATGAGAGTTTCAAAGGAACCAGAAGGGTTTGTTTTAGGGAAAGACACACGGCTACGTATTTTAAACAGCTTTGATAACTCAACCACAACATTTCAGCAAAGCAGATGCCCAGGCACCCAGCCGGAGGCGTGCGAGCAGCACTTAATGCATGGGCAAAGCGCGCTACGATGCTGGAGGTGGCCTCTATCCAACGCACAAACATTCCCAGCTCGCCGCCCAATGAGGAGGGGAAGGGCCGGCCACAGGCGCCAACCTGCGGGGCTGGTGCTGGGGTTCAGCCATGAACGGGAACGATCAGTCAGTGGGAAGAGGAGCCAAAGGCCACGCAGCGCAGGGTCTGCCGCTGTGAGCCGCTGCTGGGATGCCGGGGGCAGCCGGCACCACGATGCCCGGCCCTCGCCCATGGGGACAGGAGGCGCTCACCCCACGGCCATCGCCGCCCGCTCGCCCCACGCAGTCCCCTCACCTCCGTCCGCGTACGTCTCGGTGCCGTAGCCATCCTGCAGGCCGTTGTTCCAGGTACCCTCATACTTCGCTCCGCTGTTCATGCTCTGCCGCGCGCCGTACCGTCCCTTAAAGCCGTGGGTCCACTCGCCCCTGTACACCCACCGTCCTTTGGTCTCGATCCCCAGGCCATGCCTCTTGCCCTGGGACCAGTAGCCCTCATAAGTGTTGCCGCTGGGCCACGTGTAGATGCCCACCACCTCGAAGCCGTAGTTCCAGGAGCCTGAGTACTCGCCCTGCCCCTTGGGGCCGGTGCAGATGCCGTGCCCGTGGGCTTTGCCCCCTTCCCATCCACCACAGTAGGCACCTCCATCATCGAAATCGAACCTGCCCCCGCTCATGGTCCCCCCGCTCCCGGGCTGCTCCCCTCAGCCGGGCAGCGGCACAAGGTGGGGGCACGGCTGTCCCATGGCAGAAGGCTCTGGGTGCTCCTCACTCGCCTGAGGGGACCGCAATGGGAGGAAGGAGAAACTGGAAGGAGGGGAGAGGAGAGGGGAGGGGAGGGCAG
>NC_034427.1:5186041-5265100 GCF_002078875.1 Numida meleagris | reverse complement strand
GCGGCCGCGCAGGGCCGAGGCAGCCCCCGCCCCGCCGCTGTCCTCCCCGCCCGCAGAGAGGTCAGCGCTGCCCTAACAAGGCCATCGGATCCCGGGAGCTGCTCCCAAAAATAACCCCGTGGCCCGGCCCCCGCTTCGGGGCCCTTTTATGAAGGAGGAGGGAGAGTCAGCCCCCCCCACTCCGGCCTCCCCACCTCCGGGCAGGCGGCCAGCAGAGGAGAGGCTGGGAAAGTGAATGCCTGCCGAAAATAGCGGCTGGGAAGGGGCGCCTGGTTCCCCACGTCATCCCATGGAGATGGCAGAGGGCGGACGAGGAATGAAAGCCCACGGCACCGGGCTCACCCAAACCCTCTCCCAGTCACACCTGTCCCAGCAAGACCGTGAGCAGACGGCATTCCCCTTATGGCCCACGAAAGCCCAAGCAGCTGCAGGAGCGCAGGGTGGGAGCGTGCTGCCGCAGGTTCTGCTCACCTCTTTGGGACGGGCTCCCAAGCGCTGCCCCTGGGCAAAGCTGTCCCAGCCCTCAGCAGGCTGCACGTGTGCTCACATCACCCAGCCTCACCGCTCGGACAACCTCCCCGACTGTGCTTCTCAGAAGATGGGTTAAAAAACACACAAACGTGCAGCTTTCCTTGCACTTCCATGTGTACAAACCGCACGTAAGCTACAGAATATCTGTCCACGTTTTTGCTTTGTGGCTCCAGGGTAGCCCAAAACAACTCGTAGTAACAGCACTGAAAGTGTTAAGGCAGCAGTTGCAGCTGCCCGTGGTCTTCTATTTTGCAGTGTTCTGGGATCTGCCAGCCCAAGTACGTTGTAACTGCCCTAAGAAGATGCCAAGTTCAGGAGTGTGTAACTATTTACTTAGCAACTCTTCCTAATTGCACAGCACACTTGTGAACTGATAGACCACTGCGTAAATATTCATAACTTACGCACACGTTGGCATTTAGAGCTGACGCTGAGCACTAAATCAGCCATACAGTCGGACTTCAGGAAACACGAACATCTCGTGTGCAACCAGGCACCGCCCAGATCTTGCCCAATTTCTTCACTTTGGCAGAAAAATCAGCGTTCTCCTGTGAAGGTGGCGAGGAGCCAGCTGCACCCAGCACGGAGAGGAATGGGGCTGACCTCTAGCGGCACAGCAGCGCTCGCTCCTGCCCAGTCAGCACCAGTTCAAGTCCTTATATCTCCTCCTGGATCTCAATCCACTTTCTGTGAAGTGATCTCGAGCACCTGATATTGTAATCCTAAACCCTGCAAGTGCAGGTCAGCAGTGATTATCTAAGAAGTGGGAAAAAGCAATGCCAGTTTGAAAATAGCTCTCATCCTCTGCCTGAATTCAAAATACCAGTGGCAGAAATACAGCTACCTAACAGCAGGGGAACTGAAGGGAAATGCAAACAATATACAAGGGATAGATGTCAGGACTTCTGACAACAACAAACAAACAAACAACAACCCAAGAATACACCCAAGAATACACCCAAGAATTTAGCAGGGAAATGTTTGACTGTTCCCTCTCCAGATCTTGCAGGCAGGAAAAGTCCAGGTACAGCAAACAAAGACAAACTTAACGCAGCTCATTTCTCCATCAAATGTTATCTGATAGGATGCTCCTCTGCCATACACACACTGACATATCACATATTAAGGACAGCAAGGTGGTTATTTCTGAAGTATGTGTCAGGAAGAACACAAGGCTGCACCAGTACTTTGGACTTGGACGAGGCATCTGAAGTGACAGTGGTTTAGTAAAGGTTGGAGGGGGAAGAAAATACACTGCTCAAGTCTTGCCCTACGGTGCAGCTGACCACTGTTTGCTCAGTGGGTACTCGGGTAGTTTCATCTGGAGTGGTAGAGCAGGTTGAACAAAGCTGAAGAAACATTGCGTACATTAGGACCACTGAAGCTAGCAAGTGCTGTTTCGGCCTTCCTGAAAACACACTGAACGGAGTTCACCTTCTTTTCATTCTGTTTAACTCGAGAAGCAATGCCTCTGAAGAAAGCAGGTACTTGTGCTGCTGCAGATAAACCTCCACGGCCTGCTGGACATTCAGTAAAGAGCTACACTTGCTTGACACCTTCCGCTAGAATACACCCCATAGATCAGGATAAACTCTTGAAACAATCTTCCTCTGATAGCCCATGTTTCTTTTCTAATCAGGCAGCCTAGGAAGCAAATCTTTCCTTTGTTAACCTCAAGACTAACTCAGTAACAGAGAGGTGAAGGAGAATGCCTGTTTAGGTGATCAGAAGTAAAGCCTCTCTTTGGGAGCGGAGAAATAAGAATGCCTTCTCCCACGAAAAGCAGATTCTGCCTCCTGAATTTGCCTTGAGTACAAATTCTATCCAGAAGAAGACAGGAGATGGTCATGATCCTTTATGAAGTAAAACCAGGGGCAGAAACATCCAGAAATACAAACCCAGATGTTACAATGTGGGGTCAAAGCAATTTCAAAGAAGCTGAATTACACCAAGTTTCTCAAAGAGCTCCAACCACCAAGACACCTAGAGACTTCTCTTCCAACAAACTGAAACAGAAGGATTTTGAAAACAAGGTAGAATTTCTCATGTTAGGTCTCTCAAGCATAGATAAATAGATACTCTCTAAACATGTTCACTATATTTACCTCATTATCTATTCCAAGTTCAAACTATAATGCTTAAGCTAGCATTTGTCCAGCTGAAATAACGAACATCAGCTAAGATGCGAAGAAAGGTTTTTATTGCAAGCACAGTGAGCAACGATCGGGCTCCATCTCACACGACTGTGACTAAGGACACATTTAAACCCCCCACCCTTCTGTTTTTAGCGGTCCTTCTTTTCAGGTGTACATCATTTCTGCCATGTGAGACATTTTCTTTGGAATATACAAGTAATATTCCATGTATCCTGAAAGATCTTCAATAGTCACATCATCCACAAAGGCTCTGGCTTGTTCAGAGCAAGAGCGTGGGGAACTTGATGGAGTTCTCGATGGCAAAGGCTGGGAGTGATCCTCAGCAACTGTTCTTCTATCAGATGCCAACGTGAAAGCGTTCTGCAAGCCAGAGAACTTATACACCTCCATATCTTGCCATAGTTTACACTGACAGGCTTTATCTACGCAGGCACATGGCTTATTCTTGTTCAGCTTGGACACAGATCGGAAGTCAGAGAGCTCTGCAGTCTTTAGGCTTGCCTTGGATGCTAGAGAAATGGCAGCAGGACAATTTTCTTGTGTGTCTGCTGATGTGGACTGTGCAACAGAAGCTCCCAAAGAACCAACACCATCTCTTTTCTGGCCAATGTCTGAGGCAACACTGCATCGTTCGTGTGCACAAGCTTCCTTTGGGACTGGCATTCCAAACCCAGTGCTATCAGCTGGGGCATCAATCTGGCCCTTGTGCACTAGTTGGCTGCATGTGGATTGTGATTTTGCACTGCAGTGGATAAATTTTGGAGGATGAAGAATTGGGGACTTGGAACGCCTGCGACGCTGAGTTCTCACAGCTCCTCTTGAAGGTTTCTTCACAGATCTATCAGGGAAAGATACAAAAAGTGAGTGAAATTTCACTATATCACTTATCATTGGACTAAGGATAACATCCAGCAAAATATCTAGAGTTTCATGCAAGAGCTTTAAGCTCAGAGTATTTGCTCGGGGTATTCCACTATCTTAGAATTTGACATCGTTCTAGTCAAGCACCTGTAAAATGTATAAAAGGAACACCTCAGAAATGATACCTGAAGTGTGTGCTTTTAGGGTTAAAAAATGAAACAAGTAAAGCACGTGAGACAAGGTAACCTCCAAGAGAAGGACAGAGCACAAGAAGATTGCACAAAACCAATGAAGCAAGGCAAGAGGAGAGCTTTGTGTCAGCCAAAGACACGTGAAATTCTGCATACACAATCAAGAAACAATTTTTTAATCTATCATCTACAGCACACTGATACCTTCTACAACACTGAACAGCTAATGAAAGAGATGCATTCATGTCTGTCTCATTGAAAAACAGTAGTTCAGTTATATTAAAAATCATCTATAACGTTTAGGTGCCTAAAGCTGAACAGCATTTCCTTTTACTTTTATATAATTGTAAATAAGAACAGTCATCATATGACAAGAAAACAAAGTACTGTAGAGTATTTAAAATAATCTCTTCAATGAAATAAATGTGAACCTCTTAGAGGCCCAGTTACTGGCTATTTAAAATTCATTTTCAACGTAATCGCATTCGAAGCAGCCTGACAATCCCAGACTTCTCTTACCCATGCCAGGTTTCCTTAGAAGTACAAGCATTCTTAGGTTTGGTTTCATCTGCTGCTGTTCTAACTAGTGCTCTTGGGCTTGTCCCTTCACCAATAGAAAGAGAAGCAGTAGAGCTGTGAAAAATGAACAATTAACAGTGAAGATTAGCTAGCATTACAAGTATGAAAAAGCTTATGCACCTTCTTCCCCAGAAAAGATTTCCCAAATCACTTCTGACATGCCTCAAAAGAGCTGCCCACAGAGACAACACAGATCTTCAGGCAATGTTTATGCAGTCCTATGCCAAAAAATGGTATAACAAACTTCCACCAAAGCTGATGCCATGCAGCAACTAGATTGCACATCCAAACTCCACACCTCAGCGTGGAAGCACACAGAATAGCTAAACCTCAGTTTCCCAGGAGAGGGGGAAAAAAAACATCATTGGAGAGATGTGCCTCTTTTTCCAGAGACAAATAAACCATTCTTTCCTAAAAATAAATGTTCTTTGGACATAAATAGGCTTTGTTTATCTGAAGAACACTTATGCCTTTGTCTACTACTGCAACTTCAACCACTTGAGCAACAGAATTGTGACAAATTTTCAACTTTTATTCGAGTCAGACAACATTTACTCCTTTCTCTGGTGCTATAAATCCACCCCAAACTGCAATTGCCAATGATCTGTGACAATACCACAAAGTTTTTCAAGCTGTGACTTCACATATTGATCTGGAATTGACAAGGATCAATTAATCCTACATCAAATTGCTTTCTAAGCAGGACTGACTTCCCAAGAAGTGAAAGCAAGTCTTCCCATACCGCTGAAGGACAGCATTAACTGGTACTTAAGAGACTAACCTATTCTTCACGCACCTGCTGTTTTCCATTTTAAAACTATGAACACAGTAGTAAATTGAAGGTCAAGAGAAAAAAACTACCAGTATTAAAGTATGGCTGACCTGGGTTCTGCACTAGAGATACTAAAGTAATGAAAGGCACTTGGGTGGTGATAGATTTCTAACGAGCTTAATTACTTAAATGAAAGATAATTTTAGAAGCCTCTCTACTTGCCACCTAGCTTCTACGGGAATTCCAATTACCAACTTGATATTTACATTCTGCCTTACAGCTGCCCTTCAGTCAGCAGTGTAACTGCATCATGGCCTATAGCTTACTGAAATTCAGTACTATATATGTAATAACACACACTTATCAGCAAAGAAAAAAGCAACATAGAAACTATCTGTTTCTTCTAGATAAGATTTTTGTTAACAGAAGACACATGATGCTGCTTGTCTTCTTCTGCCTGGGACACTGAGGGTTAAGCACCACACATCAGATCTCCCATGAAGCAAGACAAAAAAAGCATTCTTCTCCATTTAGCATTTTTAGTTATAAACAGAAAGTCTGTAAGTGACATCAGTGAAAACAGTCTGTGTGGGAATCACGCACTGCATCTAATGCCCTCCTTCACTGATACGGAAAGAATATTTCTCTTCTGGGAAAAGAAGAGAGCTGAGTCTCATGACATGCCTGTAGAGCTGTGATCATACGCTGACTTCCACAGAACAGTTCCAGTGCCACAGACACAGCCTCTGACAGCCAGAATCATGTCAAAATTCATCTCAAGCAAACTGTCAACTGCTGCTTATCATTAGCTTTGCTTCAAGTCTGTTGAGGGCTAGCAATGATTTAATCACAATTCCTCGAGAAATGCAGCCTACAGTTAGTGAACTCATTTCCATCTAACTAGATGGGAGGATTTCAGCGCCCGACCTTTTGAAATTACTTCACTCTTTCAGATTTAACAGCAAGGGTGTTCCCCTCTGAGTCCATTCGCAAGGTTAACTCTGTACCTCCCTGTGCTGTTACTTACCCAGCTGCATCGACTCTCAGCTTTTTGAATGCCGTCTGCAGGCTTTCCTCCTCTCCGTCCTTAGCTTCTGTTTTCATCATTAAGATGGTCAGAAGCTGTCAGAGTTACCATATACTGCTAAAAACAGAAAAGAGACATGAAAACGAGAATGAATGCCGTGTTAAAAACATCAGTTGCCCAGCAGCACCACGATACATGAAAATAAACTCAAAATAGCAAACTGAGCACACACAGCTGAGGTCATTCTAGTAGAATGTTTTTCAAAGTCGATTCAGGTTTATGATACCCAGCAATGGAACAAACAGTCTCTTCTTGTACACTTGCATTGGTGAAGTAGCAACTTAAAGTAAAATCTGGTGTCAACAGCATCTTGCACATTTATTAAAGATAGACTCTTAAAGACTCTGCCTTTAATAAGACAGACTCTTCCATTTGTTTTACAGCTGCTACCAGGATAACTCCAGAAAAGGTGAACGGCAAGAATGTCATTAGAAACAGACAGCTTTCTACAACTCCTATTTCCAACAACGGGGCTTGATTTTATAAATACATAGAGAAATACTTTAAAAAAAAAAAAAAGCAAACAATAAACAGACCTTCCTTGTCTTCAGACAAGACTGTTAAGCTAAGCAATTCTTAATTATTATTTCTAATTTCTAATTATTTCTAATTTCTAATAATTAAAAAATAATTATTATTTTAACCCAGGTCTTGGGTTCAAATTCTCCTCCTCCTCCATTACAAGTGGCTGAAGTACTGCAGTGACTCATGTTAGACCCACAGCTTTTGGATGTGCTCTTTGACCTGCTGTAGCTCTTGCCACCACGGAGGACTAAAGGGAAAAGAACAGACTGCTTTTAAAATGCATTAGCTTTTTATTTAAGCTGTTTAGATTTAGACAACCTATACTTCATCTTAATTACATTCATACTACGCCAGAACGCTCTAAGAGAGTTAAACTGCAGCTGTTTTTGATTACACACACTGAACTGCTGGAAGAAATAGTAAAGCAGGACTCAGAAGTGATGACTCCGCATGCTGCACTCGGTCTTCACAGGTTCTTTTTTTAAACCTAAGTACTAAAAAAACAAAAACAAAAAAAAACAACCACAACCAAGAAACCAGCGAAAACCCACCCTAACAAACCCAACCGATCCACTCAATGCATTTTCAGGTTTTGCCTGCCTTTGCTTTCAGTCTACAAGATGAGATGTAAATGTACAGTTCTGAGTTAAGCGACCCAGAGGCAGTGAACTCACAGCAGAAACAGGTCAAAATTGTAAAAGAATCTAAACTACCAACGCCAACTTTGCTTAAGCTATCCAAAGAAAATTTTCTAACCACCTTGGTAGCCAAGACTACTGCTTCATTTCATGTTTGAAACCAAAAAAAAAAAAATCTTTTCATCGATGTAGTCCCCATTGCCACACATAAAATTCTTTACACACTGGTGTTTTGCTACCCCGTCTCTGCAAAGCTACTTTTTTTAACAGGATACAAATCCCAGTGATCAACTTGAGTACTTCCGGAAATAAAGGGCTGTTTGGTGGTTGCCACACTGCATGGGTTTGTGTGGGTTGTGACCAGATCATAGTATCAGGCCTTTGGGTTTATTTATTTATTTATTTTAAATTTGCAAGAGGAAGTCACACGACCAACTTCTATGAAGAAATAACTGGCTTGGCAGACAAGAGGAAAGCAGTAGATGTTTTAACTCTGACTTCAGGATTTTAAGCACCATCTCCCGTTAAGATCCTGACAGGGAAACTGACGAGGCATGGGCTGGATGAGCTGAGTTATGTCCAGAGGCAAACAGCTGTGCAAGATCCAGCTGGAGGTCAGTAACGAATAACGTATCCCAGGAGTCAACAGTGGGTCCACTCCTGCTTAACATCATCACTAAGGATCCAAATGATGGGGTATACTGCACCCTCAGTTTGCTGATGTTATGGGCAGGAGGGGCAGACACACCCGAGGGTTCTGCTGCCATCCAGAGAGACCCTGACAGCTGCAAAAATGGGCTGACAGCAACCTCACTGCAGCTCAGCCAGTGGAACTGCAAAGTCCTGCCCCTGGGGAGCAGCCCCAGGCACCCAGCTGTAAAGCAGCTTGGCAGGAAGGGCCCTGGGAGTCCTGGTGGATACCAAGGGCAAAACGAGCCCACAGCGTGCCCATGCTGTGAAAAAGGCTCATGATATTCTGGGCTATATTAGGCAAAACATTGGCAGCAGGTTGAGGGAGGTGATTCTTCCCCTCTGCTCAGCAGTAACCAGCTCACACTGAGCCCAATCCTGGGCTCCCCAGTACAAGAGAGGCATGGAGCTACTGGAAAAAGTCCAGTGTAGGGCCAACAAGATGGTCAATGGAGTGCTTCGCCTGTGAGAAAAAAATGGGGAGCTGGGGCTGCTCAGCCTGGAGGAGGCTCAGGGAGAATCTCATCGATGTCTCTAAGTGCCTGAATGGAGCGTGCAAAGAACACAGTCAGGCTCTGTTCAACAGTGCCCAGTGCCAGGACCAGAGGTGATAAGCACCAACACCAAGGTTTAGTCTGAATATCAGGGAATACTCTACTTTTTCTGAAGCACAGAAAATAAGTCTAGGTAAAGAAAGAGGAGCAATCAGCACCTCAAGAGCTCAGTTACTTATGCAGATATGAGTTGGCAACTTCTGTTCCTGCACAATCTCACTCCAGTTGGAGGCAGATCCCCATGTTGCTGTTCCAGCTGCTTGCTCTGCTCAGATTCCAGCTGGACAGGCCTTACTGCAGACAGCCATTATGACACATACAGAAGGATGACGTATCCCAACAACACTGAGGCACACACTGTCCTGTGAGTCACACAGCAAATAAACACGGGAGTAAGAGGCCGTGACAGAGCCTGACTGCGTGTTGTTCATCTGAGCATGGCGTTATTTCAGGCACTCACTTAGTTAAGGGCACTGACTCTGGTAAAACATACGGTCCCTACTTCAGAAAGCTTTTTCCTTGATCTAAGAAGAAGCTTCAATACAATTAAAGTTTATCTGTAATCTCTGCTTTTGAAGCACTCAAATTCTGTGTTACATAGAGCACAGAATACCCCAAGTTGGAATGGACACATAAAGATCATCAAGTCCAACTCCTGGCTCCACACATTTCCACGTAAAGAACAGACCGTTTGGCTGACAGCATTGTCCAGATGCCTCTTGTACTCCGGCAGCTCAGTGCTGTGACTGCTGTCCTGGGCAGCTTGTCCCATGCCCACCACCCTCCGGTGAAAAACCCTTTCCTGATACTCAACTGACCCTCTCCTTCGCTTCAGCAAGAAAACGGCAGCAAAAAGAGTTTTTAAATCACACAATATTCTTCAAAACACACCGCAGGATTCGCGTTACGTACTGCCTTTCACCACAGATACGGCGATACCGCGAAACGACACAGACTTTATTCAGATAAAGCCACGCTCGCTTTGCGACAACCGCACAGCAGCGAGCCGGGCCGGCATCTGCCACCGCACGCCTGCGGACAGCCGCCGCAGCACAGCGCAGCACAGCGCAGCGTAGCACCATGTCGGCGGCCACATCGGCAGCCGCGGCCTCACAGCTCAGCTCAGCGCAGCACAGCACAGCGCAGCACAGCGCAGCGCAGCGCAGTCACCGCCCCGCAGCGCCCCCAGCACCAGGCCGCGCCTCGAGGCGCAGCGCCGTTCCACCCGCCCCCTCCCGGACCTCCGCGCGCCCCGTAACGAACCGAACCGAACCGAACCCAACCCAACCCAACCCAACTCGCAGCGCCCGACAACGCCGACGCGGAGCCCAGCAGACGCTCACGGCTCTCCGCGGCCCCGCGCTCACCGCGCTCCGCCTCCGCGCACTCAGCGCGGCCCCGACGCCGCCCGGATGCAGGCCCTCAGCCGGAAGCGGCCCCGGCCCGGCTCCACGCATGCGCGCTCCTCCCGCGCGGCGCTCACACCACTTCCTGTTGATCCCGGCGCCCGCCCGCCCGGAGCGAGGCTGCGCGGCGGCCATTGGCTGCGGGCGGCTCCTCCCCGCGCCTCGGGGAGCTCGGCCCGCGGGGGTACGCGGGGTTTGGAGCCGTGCGGGAGGCGGCGGGAACGGCCCCGCATGGAGAGAGACCACCCCCGGGCTCCGCGCTGCCCGTGTACGCGTGGAGACCCCGCCCGCTCGGCCCTAACGGCCGCCCCCGCTCGGTGCGTTGCAGGTGGGAGCGCGTGGCACGGCGCGGACCGCCCGCCCATGGAGCCGGCAGCGGAGGAGGAGCAGCGGGAGGAGGAGGAGCGGAGCCTGCGGACGGCCTTCAAGAAGCTGCGGGTGGACGCGGCGCGGTGAGTGGCGCCGGCTGTTAGTGCGCGCTCGCGGTCCGTTACTTGGAGCCTCAGAACAACTGTAATTTGGCGAAAAGGTTCCTCGCTCCGAGCATCGCTTCGCGTAAAGGCCGTCGCTAAAGCGGCTGACAGACACAGCAGCGCTAGTTTCGATGCCGTATCCCACGGCACAGCGACGGCACGAAGCCGTGCGGCGATCTGCCCGGAGCGGCGGCTCTGTCCCCGCCGTGGCACCGAGCTGCTGCCTTTAGCGCGGCGCTGCTCGGGACGCAGCCGGGAGCGGCACCAGCACGCTGTCCTGCTGGAAACAGTCGGGGTAAACGGGAGCACTGGTCGATTCTCTGTGTTATCCAGCGAAGTAAATGTCTGAGGATGCTTTAACGTTAAAACCGCTCCGTAACACACCAGGTATGCTGTTACGGTACAGAGCGTAAACTTGTTCCGGAGCAGTTTATAAGATTATGCAGTCTGCTGTATTGAGATAGTTCACTTGAAGCGTTTGGGGAATTCACAGACAAGCTGCTGTACTGGTAATTAATGCTGGCTTATGAACAGATCCCCATGGCTTTCCATACGCTGACCTCACGGCCACTCCTGGTGCTCAGTAGCACGTATTTTCCTTTGCTTCTCTATTGGAGGATACGTTGTGTTAAACATGAAAAAATGTCAGAGAGCAACAAGGAATTATGCTTACTGAACGTTCCACTTTTATTGCGTTGCCCGTGGCAGGCTGTGCGGAGTTCTGTCTCATTCCTCATCTCTTCAGGCATGAAAAGATCTTGTTTGGCAGGCACCTGTTTTGAACAGCTAGTAAGTTGAATGGCTGGCTCCTTAAGGTGAACTGTGGGCAGCGTACTTGGGCTCTTCTGCTAGAACTGCAGATGCCTTTCTTATGATCTCCTGTCAGGTGTCCTAAAATCACAAATAGGAGTGTCAAAATACAGATTCATATTTTGTTAAGTATCCCAGTAACTGCTTGCACTTCCATACTAAACTATGCATAGAGAGCTGTGGTGAGGCATGTAAGGTAAGGTATGTTTGTCAGCTGGACTTCCAGGGGCAGAAGGGTTTGGGTTTTTTCCTCATATATGTGAAATGTAACGAGAAATCAATCTGTAATCTCTCCTTGTCTGCTGCTGAACCTCATCTACTTCAACACTGATCATTCCTCAGCTTGCTGCTATGGGTTCCTGACTTTGCATTTTAGATGAGTATGAGTCTATCTTTACCAACTATTGTCTGAGAAAAATAATTGGAATGTGAGTTTACATTCCTTTAACGTGTCGTTTTGTTGCAAATAGGGCCTGACATCAGCCTCTGGGCATTTTGGCCTGGTGTCCTTACATCCCACTTATTTTTAGACAGCCGTGGTCAGTAGCGAAAGAGCGGTTAGGCAGATCTCTGTAAGATCTTGTATCTAACCACTGACTGCAGAGGAGGTCAGGGCTGCAAATGTAATTGTCGCAGCTCATCATCTAAAACTGCGAGGCAGAATCTGGATTGTGAAAGCGCGCTCTGAGGCTCTGCTGTAACATGGCATTCTCTCTTTTACCTAGATGTATCGCAGCTCAGCCTGTGGGTGACGGGACGATTCTCACAGCTCCAATAACAACAGCTGCAGATGGAGCTGAACAACAGTCTGCCTGCTGCAAGGAAGCATGGAATGGGTAAAACCTACCATCAGCTGCACCATACATATATTCTGTTCTGAGATGTTTAAAGTTTGCTCGTGGTTTCCAGTGGATAGTTCTTACATAACTGGTTCAAGGCATTTTTTTCCCTCCTCTCTTATTGCCAATCCTTATTGTAAATGTTTGATACAGTGTTTTTATAGAGGCTTTCATCACCAACTTTAAAAACAATACTGCCTCTTCTTTTAGAGAAGGTACTTAACGGCTTCCACTGATTTCCTTACTTCAAGTCCCCTTACTTCAAGTCTTACACTTTTGCACCCTCCTCTTCCCACCTTCTCGGGTTATTTTATTGTTGGTGTGAAGGACCTGGATATTCAGTGCGATGCAGCCAGTAGCTCTGATGTCCAGGTTCTGCACTACAGTTCAGTTTGGAATGGCACTGGCAAAGACAAAGCACCTTCAATAACATATAATTTCTTAAACGCAAAAGACTTTGGGGGAAGTACTTTTAAAATAGGAGTGTTCATACGCATCTCTCTCTAAAGGGAGCCCTTTTTTCTTCAGACTCTTCCACTGTTCCTGTCAGAGCCTGTACACTAACCATTGTCTCATTTTTCTAAGCAAAAACAAATAAAATTGTATATTATTGGGTATGCTATAGAGCTTTCTGAGCAGTGGCATAGATTCCATGTTTACCTACCTGTTCACCCTGCAGGTGTGTGAGAAAGCCTTCACGAGGATCGGCCAGAGTCTCACGTCGCAGACGTTCCAAGTCTCCTGTCCTGCATCCTCCCAAGTTTCTATACTGCAGCACAAAACACAAAACCCAGTCAGACACATCAAAGAGTCACATCAGTTTGAATGTTTGTGCTACAGCACAACACTGCACAAAGGACAGGTGTAATTCTCACTTTCATGCCAGCGATGACAGAAGAGTCAGAACTGAACCTCTGGAAGCTTCCACCGCAGAAGGGCCTCTGGGGAAGTCGAGGGAGAACTGCCTTGCTCTCTCTTCATCCTTTGACACTAACTTGCACGCTAGCCAAACCTCAGATTTCCGCTCCTTGTCCATGCTTAGCAGAGGCAAGCAGTGCCCTTGCTCGCACAAGAAGTGCCAGTGCAGCCAGTGGCGAGACATGGAACTGTACTCTTTCGCTGGTCTGCGCAGCGTCCTGGCTGAATGCGAGAAGGCAATCCTGGGAGTCCATCCCCAGTCCTGTCAGAGCAGGTCCCTGTGTGGAACAGCCTCGTGGGGTTCCCCCAGATCCTGTTCCGAGCAAGCTCGCGCCTTTGTAGATGATGTGACCATTGAAGATCTGACAGGATACCTAGAACACTACTTATATATTCCGAAGAAAATGTCTCCCATGGCAGAAATGATGTATACTTGACTGAAAGCAATAGAGAATCACAAATTTGTGGTAATGGTTAGGTTTAAATGCCTCGTTAGTGCCATGTTTTTACTGTTGTGTGTTTGATCAAATGTTGGTTTTTTTTGCATCATACAGTTTAGTTTTCTAATAAAATGAAAAATTGTATATAGTTTGTTAGAATGCTTTGAGTTGGAAGGGACCTTTAAGATCATCCAGTTCCAACCCCCCTGCTGCAGGCAGGGACACCTCCCTCTAGACCAGGTTGCTCACAGCCCCATCCAGCCTGGTCTTGAGTGCTTCCAGGGAGGGAGCATTGACAACCTCGCTGGACAACCTGTTCCAGTGCCTCACCACCCTCACAGTAAAGAATTTCTTCCTAATCTAGACTAAATCTACACTCTCAGTTTAAAACAATTTCCCCTCATCCTGTCGCTACCTACCCTTATGAAAAGTCCCTCCCCAGCTTTCCTGTAGGCCCCCTTCAGGGACTGGCAGGCCGCCATGAGGTCTCCTCGGAGCCTTCTCTTCTCCAGGCTGCAGAGCCCCAGCTCTCTCATCCTGTCCTCATAGTGGAGGTGCTCCATCCTCCGATCATCCTTGTGGCCGTCCTCTGGACCTCCTACAACAGCTCCATGTTCTTCTTGTGTTGGGTGCCCCAGAACTGGACACAGTACTCCAGGTGGGGTCTCACAAGAGCACAGGGGCAGAATCACCTCGACCTGCTGGTCACACTTCTCTTGATGCAACCCAGAATACAGTTTGGCCTTCCAGGCTGCAAGTACATGTTGCCAGGTCGTGTTGAATCTCTCATGAACCAATGCCCCCAAATCCTCCTCCTCAGGGCTGCTCTCAAGCCATTCTCTGCCCAACCTGTATCTGTGCTTGAGATTGCCCTGACCCAGGTGCA
The DNA here is from genome assembly GCF_002078875.1 of Numida meleagris. Lineage (NCBI taxonomy): Eukaryota > Metazoa > Chordata > Aves > Galliformes > Numididae > Numida > Numida meleagris. The sequence goes on along the minus strand of NC_034427.1, from coordinate 5,250,744 downwards.
GGACCTTGCACTCAGCCTTGGTGAACTTCCTGAGGCTGGCACGGGCCCACTTCTCAAGTCTTTCTAGGTCACTCTGGATGGCATCCCTTCCCTCCAGTGTGTCAGCTGTGCCACTCAGCTTGGTGCCATCTGCAAACTTGTTGAGGGTGCACTTGATCCCACAGTCCATGTTGCCTACAAAGACGTCAAATAGCACCGGTCCCAGCAGCGATCCCTGAGGAACACCACTCATCGCCAGGCTCCAGGTGGACACTGAGCCATTGACCAGCAACTCTCTGAGTGCAACCATCCGGCCAATTCCGTATCCAGCGAGTGGTCCATCCCTGATTTCTAACCTTAGTTCTAAAAAAATAGACGCATTAAAGTCCCTGAAGACCTTAACAAGAGCACTGTAAATCCAATGAATGCCATTCGTTCTTCCAGTTTGTGCTGTGGTGATTCAGTTTCTGTATGCTGCTTTCTCTGTGTTTTGGGAAAAGAGCGTTTTAGGCTTTGTTCTGAAATGTTGCAGTGTTTGGAAAGTTCATTCTTAACGTGCCCCAGTACTTGGAGAAATTCTCATAGCTAAAGCTCTGTCTTCCTCATCCTGCCCTAGGGAGAAGAAAGAGAAGGCATTCAGTATTTTGGATAGGAGATGCATCTCCTTTCCTTGAACACTGCCTGGCTCCTTTGTGGCTGGCTCCATCGGGAATGCTTCAGCTTCTCAGATTTGGGGGGGAGGGCCAGAGTGCGTGGGTGTGTGCTTGGACCCTTTCACCATCTAGCTAGCTCACTTTTAAGCTGTTCTATTTTTCTGCGGGTAAGTTGAGTTCTTAGAAGCAAACATATATTTTGTTATTTGTTCTTCACAGATGGAATAAGTTCAGAGAGAGCAAAGGAGGCTAATAGTGTTCTGGGCTGTGCTGCCTCAGACTGGGAGGTTGTGCAGCCATCTGTACAGATCTGTTCTGAGTTTGGTACACAAAGCAGTTTGGAACTAGGGCAAACAAGAAATGCACATATAGGCTTTGTGGTGTGGAGCTGTAACGTTCCATCTGGTTTAAAATATTGAAATAAATTGTCGCTGAGAATTGCATTAATAAATGTTTGTCCAAAACCAACATCTTAAAGCCTGAATGATTTGATTTACACTCATTTCACCCCAGGATAATATATATATATTGTTGCATATATATGCAACAAAAGAGAAGCCTGCTTTCAGCGTCAGAGATAAACGTGTTCCGAACAACTGGTGTTGAATAAAACACTGCCATTTTTACTTACACGTTTCAAGATGAGCAGTCAGCATGCCAAGGAGTCCCAGGCAGCCATACAAAAACAGGTTGAGTGGATTCAGACAACGGATGCAGGCCTTGTATGCGATGCAAGAGAAGCCTCGTGCATTCTGTAGAATTCATTCTCATCGTCCCCAACATTTAGGCTTGTGATCTGTGAAGTTCAGATTAAAAGTTAAGACATGAAATTGACATGAGAATACAATTTAAGCTGTTATTTTACTCTTAAGTGTAACAGTGCAGTTCCTTAGCAAGTGACTCTTGTTAAGTGACCTCTACACTTCATCTCACACCTCTCTTACCTACCCCTGTATTGAAGAGGAGGCAGAGGAATGATTGAGTCCTTTAATTACACACGAGGGAGCGTTTCACCCCAGCCATTGCCTGTGGAGTTATTTCAGGGGCAGCATGGAGAAGGGGGATGCGACTTTCCCAGCCTTTTGATGTTTGATTTTAAACAATGCCAACAGCTAAGTAGTTTGCATTGCGCCCAAACGATTAGTGCCAGTGATTAAGCATGTCCAGAGCTGTCTGCAGCAGAGAGGTGCTGGTGTTCTGGGCTCTTGTCTGCTACAGTCATGCCTTTAGGGAGCTCAATGAAACGCCACTGCTAACCTGTTCGTGTAACAGCCCATCACTTCTTGGTGAAATGATGGGTTCCGAGGGGCTCCAATCTCAAAGTTACCATCTCCTTTACAGCCTTCCAGTTCAGCTCAGCGACTCAGCTCCTCTAACAGCACTGCCTCCTGCTCGCTGCCTGCCCCAAACCTCCAGCTCTCTCGGCAAACAGCATCCGTGGGAACACCTGCACAGCACAGTCAGCCCAGTGGGGAGCGCCAGCTCAGCCCCGCACGCGGCCCGGTGCGAGCACTGCTGAGCGCAGCCCTGCCGTGCCGTGCTGCTCACAGCTCCCAGCCCATTTCTGCAGCCGCGTGCACAGCTCTGGGGATTTTGTTCTACGCACACGCTCCCTAGGGCGCGTCCCCAGAAGGGTGCGTCTGCCATCCACTCCTATCTGCGTCCTGCCTCCCTTCCTCGCTTCATTCCTCCATCACCGCACCGCTGCCCTGCCGGTGTCAGCAGCACCGGGACGTGCTCTCAGCGGCTTCCCGCACCCGAAGCGTGATGCAGACGGGCGCCGGGCATCGAAGACGTTTCTTCCTCACCCTCGGGCGGCCCCGGCTGAGCCGTACAGCGGCAGACGCCGACTCGGGACCACCCGGAAAAAATCGATGCGGCCCGGTCAGAGCCGGGACGCGGACAGCCCAGAGGGCACCCGAGGTCCGGCCCCGCCGAGCTGCTCGCCCCGCACACGGACGCAGCCCCGCGGAGCTCTCCATCCCCCGTAGCCCCGAGGTACGCACCCGCGGGGCGGGCACACCCGGCACCTTCATTCCCAGCCGCGCATTATTCGTCACCAGAAGTGCCGCTAGATGGAGCTTTCCGGACACGGATCCACAGGAAGAAACGGTGCTGCTGTTTCAATGTTATTCCTGCTCCCTGCTAACCCAGAGGTGCCCCTTTCCAGCGATAGGAGCCCAAAAGGCACTGCCTGGCGCTGGGGCCAGCTCTGTCCCACTCACCGAGCTGCTTTGCAGCAGTGAATGCCACCAGCATGGTTTTGCAGCCCTGAGCATCACCTTTTCCCCATGGGCATCCCCAAGGCCATCGAACACGGCACAGGTTTGCCAGGCTGGCACAGCCAGAGATGTGCCAGCTGCTGTGCAGGGGTGTGCAAACCCCTGCTAGAGTTCAGATGGCAAAGCTGCAGGCACCTGAGGCAACCTGGGTGCATACACGTGTCCCCACACCTGGTCATTCTGAAAATAACCCAGGGCCAGTTCTGCTCTGGTGCAGGACAGGGCTCCAGCCCCAACACAAAGCACCCACCAGGCAGGAACTAACCTGCCCTCTCCCCAGATCTCTGCGTACCTCTGAAAAACCACTACAGCTTTTCCCATGCAACGTTATAAAGCAGCAAGACACCCCCTAGATGTCTTAAAGCCAGCATCTATTGATGCAGCTCTTTATTACCTATCTGCCATATCAAAATCAGCACAAAACCTGAATCTGCTGCAAAGTAAGTCAGGCCAGGGCTGCCTTGGATCGCTGGGCAGGCAGCAGGAGCACCATCCGCCTACGGCAGCGATGCCACGAGCATGCCCGCTCCCCGGGGAGCCCCGCCAGGAGCTGTGGGGCCGCGCTCCCCCCGCCCCAGCCCCGCGCCCGCTGCCCAGCCCCAGCACAGTGAGATGGAGCTGCCCCGGGAGTGATGCTGCTCGCCGAGCCCATGTGATGCTGGGCTAGCGCGGCTCCTCCATCGTCCCCCTCCGCTCGCAGGCTGTCATGGCGACTCCCAATAACGTTACTCCCACCAACTGCAGCTGGTGGCCCATCTCGGCGCTGGAGAACGACGTGGGGAAATCCAAGGAGGGGGAGGAAAATCAGGATCCGACGGACCCCGCTCTCAGATCCCAGGACAGGCTGGTTTTGTACCACTGGACCCAGTCCTTCAGCTCTCAAAAGGTAATGGCTCGGCCGGCTTCCCGGGAGGAATCACCTCGGCGGACAGGGCATACCCTTGGCTCGGGAGGACGGCTCCGCTCGCAGCTGTTTCCCAGGGTGGGCGAGGGGAGCAGCATGCACCCGGCTGGCCCTTTTGTACCCGCATTTCTGTCTTTTATCAGCATCTCCCCAGGGAGGGGGGGGCTCAGCCAAACCCTGCTTTTGCTTTCAGCCCGAGGTTTGCAGCGGGAGACGCCTCTGCTTTGTGCTCGTTCACAGCTGAATGCAGGCAAAGCGCAGACAAAGGCTGAGCCGGGGACCACCCTGCAGCTGTGGGGACCCCGCGCATCCAGTGCAGGGAGCGACCCCAGGACACAGCCCTGTGCTGGGAGCAGTTTGCCCCAGCATTGCAGCAGGGCCCTGGAAATCCCATTCCAGAGGTGCTCCAGCTCTGAGCAAGGCACGGGGGGCAGGCAGCCCCCAAATCACATTTTCCAGGCAATCCCCAATGCTCATTTTGCAGTGTGGCAGCAGTGCAACAAACTCTACCTTCTACCAGGCCTTCTGCCATCCCTGTGCCATCAATGTCAGGTGGGCAGTGAGCTGCCGGGGGCCCTGGGGAGCACAAAGCCATCCCAACGTGAGGCCCCTGGAGCCCTGCAGTGAGCAGGGATGTCCCCATCTGCTCTGCGCACAAAGGACCCGCAGGCGCCCGATGCAGCAGGGCCACCACACTGATCCCATCCGCCCATGTTCCCGGAGCTGCCATGGGGCTGATTTAATTCTTGTGCTGCTGACAGCCCCAGGATCCCTCCTTGGGGCACCCCGAGAGCCTTCAGCCCCTGCCACCCCAGTCCAAGGTCCTGGTGGCGAAAGGGACTGGGGGGCCAGGGGGAGATATGGGGTAGCCCCCTGTTGGGGTTTGCTCCCAGCATCCTCCTCCCCTCCAAGGGACAATCTCCAGCGGAGGGAACCTGGCTTTCCCTTGTTCGACTTGAAAAGAAAAAAAAAAAATTAATTTGTCAGCACTGTAAATAATTAATGACTAATTCCCCAGGAACTTTGAAGTACTCATAGAAACGCTCATATTTGTTAAGGTGTATTTTTAGCTGCTGTCAGCTGGAGGAAAACAGGAGATTTTCCTTCATTCAGCAGTTCTGTAAGACACAGCTCTCCCATGTCCTCTCGGGGGCTTTTTGGCCTGTTTGACACACTTGGTTCACAGTGGTCAGGTTTTTTTTTAATAACCCGGAAGCCTAAAGTGAGATTCCTGAGTGCACATTCACAATGAGCACAGAGCAGAGCAGCCAAAGGAGGATGCTGAGCTGCATGTGATGCCCCAAGCTGCACAGGGCTGGAGTCAGCGTTCCCACCTGTACAATGGGCTGGTGCCAGCCCAGAGCATCATAGAATCATTGAGGTTGGAAAAGACCTTAAAGATCATCACATCCAACTGTCAAGGACAGGGCCGTGCAGAACAGGAGGAGAGGAACAGAGAGCAGGGGGAAACAAGGCACTGGGGCACAAAGGGGCATGGAGGGCTGGGTGATGTCCCTGGGTGGCTGCTGCATGGGGAAATGTATGGGGACAAAGGGACAGTGCAGGGCTCCAGCAGGGACAAGGGGAACAAAATACCCCACTGAACTCTCCTTGCTGCCAGGACTCCCCAGAGCACAGCAAGTGCCTGAAATCCTCCCCAAAGTAAAGCCTTTTTCCTGCTCCTGACGTGCCCAGAAAAGCCAGAGCCCAACCCCAAGAGCAGGGCATACCTGAGTGATTGCACGGGCTTCCTCCAGCCTGCAGCACCCACAGCAAGCAAGGGGCAGCATTGCTTCAACCTCCTCCTCCTCTACTTCTTCCTATTCCTTGGGTGTGTGCTGTTGCTCAGCCCCATCACTGATTGCCCACAGCTGGGGGCTGAGTGCTGGGATTCAGCCTCCCCAAGACCCCTCACCCCAGCTGGTGTCACAGTGCTGCTGGCCATACAGAGGTGACCCTGCAAAGTTTGGATGGCTGTGGGTCTTCCGCGTGACATTCCCTCTATTGCCAGGAAAGGAAATCCTCACTCTGCTTCCTGGATTTTCCAGCTGCCCCCTGCTAAGATCTGCTTGGCTTCTTGCAGGCCAAGTGCACAATGTGACACGCATGCGTGACGTCCACGTGTGACAGCACACTGACTGCCACACCGGTGGGCAAGGGGCACTGTGCCCAGTGGTCTCGGGGCACTTCTGGGGCTGCGGGGCTGAGCTGTCCCTCTGTGCCCCACTGCAGGTGAGGCTGGTTATCGCCGAGAAGGGGCTGCCCTGCGAGGAGCGGGACGTCAGCATGCCACTGCTGGAGCACAAGGAGCCCTGGTTCATGCGGCTCAACCTGGGTGAGGAGGTGCCCGTCATCATCCACCGGGACAACATCATCAGCGACTACAACCAGATCATCGACTACATGGAGAAGAACTTCACGGGAGGTAACGGGGGGCAGAGCCGCGTGCCAGGCTTCATCTCAGCAGAAACTGAGGACTGATTGGGATGCTGTTGGCCAAATGCACCCATTTCTTCCCAGAAAGTTTCAGCTCGGTCGCCTCAAATTTTCACGTTTTCCTATCAAAATGAAGGATTTGCAGGAGAAATCCTCAAACGTCCATTGGAAATGCTGCAGGGGGGATTTGGAAGAGCCGCAGCTGGGTTTTCCCTTCTGTCTTGGAGGCTGTGCTCCCAAACTGACCCATTCCTCCCATCTCCGTGGCTTGGAGGGCCCATGGTGTGCGGTGGCATCTCACCAGGGTCTGCACACCGGGGACAATGTGACGTAGATCCAGAGGAAGGGACAGCTGAGGGGAACTCCTGTGTCCCCGTGCAGCAGGGCTGCAGCTGGGATGCTGAGCTCCGAGGCTGCTCCTCACACAGCCGCTTTGGCAAGCAGCATCTCCACCTCCTTTGCCCTCATTTTCCCAAATCCTCGGGCTGCCATGCTGGGATGCTCTGCTAGGGAGACTTCCAAGCCCAGCACGGAGCTTTGGCTGTGGCATCACGACGCTCGCCCCAGCATCCATCACCCTTGCAACGGAGACATCAAAAACATCTCAAAATAGCTCCCCAAGTGCAGGCACCACGCCAGCTCAGCTGCCGTCCTCTCCCGGCCCAGCCGCCATGGTGCTCGTCACAGGCACGACGCTTCCTCACCATGGGGATGGCAGACAGACAGACAGACACCCAGAGCCCCATGGATGAGCCCTCACAGCAGTGGCCCCAGGGATGGGGCAGTCCCACATCCTTGGGGCACACTGCTGCGTGAGGCTGCAGTGCCCACACTGCTCCGAGCTGTTGCCCAGTCCCTACGGAGAGCGGGTGACCCGACATATGTTGGCAGCACGCTGTCCCCAGCAGGGGACGTGGGCTGACGTGGTGGCAGGGAACAGCTCCGAGCACAGTGGGGATTTATGGCTCTACCAGGAGACAGAGCACTCTGTGTTTTGGGGGGACAAACAGCAGTGTCCCCTGCACTGGTGGCTGGAAGCCAGCAGAGCTACCGGCTCAATTTCTCCTGCCTCTTCCCTTGCCCTCCAAAACATTGGAAATATTTATCTTCAAGAGTTGGCAACAAAATCTTTCCGCTATCACTTGTGTTTTGTTGCCACAGCGGAACACTGTGCTCCCTCCCCGCTGCTCTGGAAAAACTCCTGCCCTTGAGGTTTTGCAGCCAGGTGCATGTCCTCACCTTTCTGCTGAGAAGTGCCATTTGGGAAGCACCTGGGAAGAGGAAGGATGGCCCAGAGCATCACTCCCTTCTGCACTGCCTGCTCTGGAGCCTTCACCCACCCATGTTAAGTGGGAAAAGCATCCTCAGGGTGTCCCTGCATTGGTCCAAGGAGGTAGCACCCACCTTGCAGCAATGCACAGAGCTGGAAATGCCTGTGTAAAAAATTGTGCTTACAGAGCTTTGCTTTCAGGGCTGGAAGCACTGACTTTTTCTGCTGGTGACACCGAGGTCAGCCAACAGCAAAGGATGACTCTGCTGGGCCAGTCTTGCAGTGGGGCCAGAGCCATCGTTTCAGTTCCTTAATTAAGGTGCAGCATTGGCCACATCTGCAGAAATCCATCTGCTGCTGCGCCCTCTGCTAGCCCCAGCTGCTGGCTCATGGAGAGCTCTGCGCTGCAGACAACCCAGCTCAGAGTCCCAGCAGTAAATTCATTCACTCCCTATTAACTATCCGCACAAGTCATAAACATTTATGATCCCATAAAGAAATGCGCCTGATGTTCTTGGGGGAGACAAGAGCAATGTTTCCCTGCTTCTGCTGTCATCCGCTGTGTATTTTGAGCCATAAATGTAATAAAAAGAGCACGATACAAGCTGCCACCCAGCCAAGGTGAATAAAACCCAACAAACCAAGGAGGTGCAGCGCCCCGGGGAGAGGGATGCTCCCGTGGCTCTGGCACTGAGGGAAGAAATGTTCAGCTCCTTGTTTTGTCAACCACTCCCTCGTTACCCATATCGAATGGTCTCCGCTATGAGCCCATGAGTGCCTGCCCCCTCCCCCCCCCCAAGTTCCAGCACCACTAACACATTTTCCATTTTCCCCTTCCAGAGAATGTCCCCCAGCTGATCCCTGAGCCCGGGACCACGCTGCACTCACGGGTGCTGCAGTACCGGGAGCTGCTCGACTCGCTGCCCATGGATGCCTACACGCACGGCTGCATCCTGCACCCCGAGCTCACCACCGACTCCATGATCCCAAAGTACGCGACCGCTGAGATCCGCAGTAAGTCACCTCTGGGGCAGGGAGCCGGCAGGACACGTGCCCCGCACCTCTCCCGTCTGGTAGGCTCTGTCTGCATGCAGCTCCCATAACAAACACCAGCTCCCCTGTGAGTTACCAGCCAAGGACAGGTGGCTGGGAGGCTCAGAGTACCTATATGGGAGCAGAGAACCCCAGCAGCCACCACAGGCTCCTGGTGGAAAACAGGGAGTTTCGCTATTTTGTGGCAGGGTAGAGCCCACTGCTGGCTGCACCCTGGCGCCTCCTACACCCACACTCTGGCAGGGCCAAGCTCTTGTAGGAAGAACAAGGATGGAGACAGATGGTGCCTGGCAGGAGGAGGTTAGCCCAGCTTCGGGCAATTTATTTAGTCCCTAAGGAGTTTTGTATCCTCTCCATCTATTTACCCTGCTCCCTTCCCTCCATTAGCTCCCTTGCATGAGACCCTTCCCAACCTCCTGATTCCCTGACAGGACCATGGCAGTGAAATGCTAAATTTCCCCGTAGGGTAATGCTGGCAGCACAGGTATGATTTGCAAAGGCAGCAAATGCACCTGATACAAACCCAAACCTGCCAGCGCAGCTGCTGCCCTGCTCCCAGCCCAGGCACAGCCACTCTCCTGTCCAGCCCTGCTCCTGCTCCGCAGCCCCGCGCTGTACCTAGGCAGGGGGATGAGCACAGCTGAGCCTAGGGACCCTCTTCATTGGAGCGGGGATGCACATGGTAACAGCACAGCTCTGACTTCCGTGGCTGCAAACACAAAAATAAAGCAGCCGGCTTGGCTCCCCAGAGCCTCCGCATGCAGCCAGAGCCTGCACCTGGGATTTGTGGGGTTAAACTGATTTGGGGCAGGCCAGGACCCTGACTCAGACACAAAGGGTGCCTGTGGCCCTGTCCCACACCCTTGGCCTTCAGGCTCCTGTGCCTTGGGTTCCCTCCCAGACCCGTTCCTTGGGGCTCCCCAGTGGGATGACAGTGGGGCTGCACCCCGCACACAGATGCAGCTCCCTCTGGCTGTGCCACAGAGGCAGGGGAAGGCAGGCACTGATTTGCAGACCAGATCTGCATCTTGCTGATGTTGTAATAATTTCCAGGAAAAAAATCAGAGTAAGAGGTGCAGGACAGGGAAGGAACAGCTTGGCAGCTCTGGGCACGCAGAGGTAAACCCTCATGGCTGGCAATGGGTACAGAGCAGAAGTGCTGGGAGACTCCCATTCATGGAGGTCTTTTACCTCGTCCTCTCCTCAGTGTCTTTTCCTGCTGAATCCCTCCATCTGTACACTGCACAGAGGGGAAGAGGCTGCCCTGCGCAAGGAGCTCTTGCAGCAGGCAGTCTCTGTGGTTGTGGACTTGTGTGAACACGTCTGCTGGCGTTTAGCAATTAGCAGCTGTTGCAATAACCCCAAACCTGATCTCTGCTGCACACCCTAAACCCCAGCAGCAGCCCAGGCTGTGCCAGGGGAACCAGGATATGAATTTTACTCTGTCTGGCTCCAAGCTTCACAGCTGGGAAAGGGCTGGCAGACAGCGAGGCTGAACCAAACACCAGCTTAAATCTGACCCCATCCTTGGTTTTGTTGCCATCTCTCCCGTCAGCTCTTTGGGGGAGACACCCATTTTCTTCCTGGTATTGCATCACACAGCCCTCCCAATGGGGCTGATCTGTGCTTCTCCCAACAGAGAGGGGGAAAATGGCTCCAGGGGAAGCTGAGCTACACAGTCTGTTCTTTTTTCCTTTTTAACACAGAGGAACAGCACTTCAAAGCTATTTAATGCATCAAAAAGTCTCATTTTCAAACAAAACAGCAGGATTGTGCCTGCAAATCCCTCTTAATTAAGCTCTCTGAAGGGAGCTCAGCTGCTTTCCAGGCTAACCTGTGGGACGGGAGAACTCCAAAGCTGCACTTCCAGCCTGCTGAGCCCACCAAACAAACCATTTTCCTGCTGTAAAAGTTGGCAAGGCTGCAGCTCACCAGGGCACACTCCAGCGGGCTCAACTCCTGCCTGCCCTCAGCTCATCCTTGCCCTCACACACAGCCAGCAGCTCCTGGTGGGAGGACAGACCCCGCAGCCCCTCTGTCTGTCTTCCCCCAGGGCATTTGGCTAACGCCAGCACGGAACTGATGAAGTTGGACCATGAGGAGGAGCCACCGCTGACAGAGCCGTACCTCTCCAAGCAGAAGAAGCTCATGGTGAGTCGGCCAGAGCCTCACGGGGCTCGTTGGTGGTGGGGCATGGCTGCAGGGATGCATGGCCATCTGCCCGTCTCACCACTGCTCTCCACCAGGCCAAGATCCTGGAGCACGACAACGTGAACTACTTGAAGAAAATCCTAGGGGAGCTGGGAATGGTGCTGGACCAGATTGAGGCCGAGCTGGAGAAGAGGAAGCTGGAGTACCAAGGTAGGCGCCGGGTGGTTTTCAGACAAAGTGCTGCTCTGGGGATGGCCAATGGCTCTGCACACTGTGAAAGCCCACCCTGAGCTCCATGGGGCTTGCACTCACAGGAGTGGGGCTGGTGCAGACCATTTTGGGCTCTCCCATTTAGGGCACATGGCTGTCATTGCCTTGCTGACCTTCAGCAGATCACCGAGTAGCCCCCACACCTCGCAGCCCCCTGTCCTGCTGGCTGCTTTGCAGGACTCCACAGTTCTGCAGCATGGTGACATGTCCCATGTTCCCCAGTGACCCACCAAACAGCCGCTAAGCCTGTGGTCCCCTGTTCTGCGCCCATCACCGTATGGGGAGGAGGAGGACTCGGCACCGTGCCCCCACAGATTTGTGTCACCTGCAAGTCCTCCGCCTGCCCACCTCTCTGAGTGCCCAGCTCACAGCACTGGGTTGTGGCACACGGGGGGAACATGGTGGCACTGAGGGGGCCCAGTGAGGTGGCAGCTGCACAGGGTGTGCGTCAGTCAGCAGCAGGTGGGCTGGAGCGGCTGCGGCCTGCCCTGACCTCAAACAAACACCGCCCCAGAGCCCTGGCAGCACAGGCACGGCCACACATCGCTTGTCCCACCGTCACCTCAGCGTCCGTCTGGAGCAGGCCCCCTAACCCCGGTACAGCTGGAGGTACCAGGGATGGAGTGCAGCCCAGAGGTGTTAATGAGGGGCAGCCCCACAGCCGGCCCCGTGTGGGGAGCCGTGCGTCATGGGGCCCACAGGGCCCTGCACAGCATAGGGCTGGAGCGTGCTCTGAGGCCTCAGCGTGGCACCACGCAGCGGCCTAATTACATCCAGCAGACACCCTCAGTAACTGATCTGAAGGCTGGGGGGAGGTCAGCAGGATTTGGCCTCATTAGGTGCCCTCTAGTGCCCAGATGCTCTTGCAGAGCTGCTCCAGCCCCCAGGAACCACCCAAGCCCCCCAGCTAGGTGCAGTGCCCCCCCACTTCCAGGTCCCGCACCTGCCAGCCCTGGGGCCACACAGCCCCTAGCAGGCTCCAGCCACAGCACCCCTACAATTTATTAGCCGCTGAAAATATTTATTGACTAATTAGGCCCAGGCAATCTGTCCACTTGGGCTGTGCCTCTGGCAGGATTAGGCAGGCTGCCAGGCTGGTACAAACGAGGCCTGCTAATTACCAGTAACTCCCTTGGCCTGGCCCCGCAGGCAGCTCAGCTTCAGTTGTGCCTGTGCACAGAGGTGCCTCTCATGGCACCCTGATTTAACAGCCACAAGGCACTGGCCTTCCACCCTGTCTGTTAAACAGAGCCTCACACAGCAATACTAACAGCACAGGGCAGTGGAAGAGCTTCAAAATTAAGGATTTGGTGCAAAGCATCCCAGGTTTTAAGGTGGGAGCAGAGCAGAGATTCCTACCCTATGATCAGCAGCAGATGCCACCTCCCCTTCCCAGAACATCTCACCATTTTGAGGGTCTCCTTTGCATTTAGATCCAGCAAGGGAGGATAGAGTCTCTCTGCAGTGTGGAGAGAACAGGAACTGGATTTCTTACCACGTACCATGCTTTACTACTTCTGAGATTTGCTGGGCAGGTGCTGAGCAGCATCCCAACTCCAGTGCTTGCCTGCAAAGTGTGACAAGCAGGGATATCCAGGGCACAGCCCTGTGCAGTGGGCACCCAGGTTTTGTGCCCCTTCTGTAGTTTTTTCCTTACCTGTACCTCCTTTTATTTCCTCCTTGTTAGCATCAAAAGGGCATTGCGAGAGTACTTCACACTACCTTGACCTGAGCCAGCTTCTTCTAGCATGCTTTTTCCTGGACATATCTTGGGTGAGGTTATTTCCAGGGTCACCACTACCAGGGGCCATCATTGCTGTGGTACCTTCTCATGTGCCCAGCACTCTTAACAAGCTCTGCCTGTACCCAAAACCTGGCTCTTGGCACAGAAGCAATTTGGTGTCCCAGTGCTAGAGAGGGGATAGAGGCAGGAGCTCCCCAACAGCATGCAGGAAGAGCAGCCAGGCTGGGCCGGCAAATGGTTTTGATTCCCAAGGATTTCTCACATCCCTAAAATAGGACGTGTTACCATGCCACCTCTCAAACAGCTCACATCACCCAGTGGCAGCCAAGGACAAATGCTGCTGCTCTCCCTGAGCATTAACGCAGCAAAAGTGGTCGCTGAACCACAACGCAGCTATTTTGCAGATATTGATTTGTATCTTCATGCAGGTTATAAATGCCCATTGCATGCTCCCAGCTTTGAGGTCCCATGTAGCCACCTGACAGATAAGGTCTGGTCTTTTGGGACATCACAGTGCTCAGAAAAGGATTTGGAGTCTAATCCAGAAGCTATTGCCTTAGTGGAGCTTTTGAGCAAGCCTTTAAGCATCCACCCAAGGATCTATTCTCATCCTTCCTCTTCTGTCACTTGTTTCTCCAGGGCAGAAGTGTGAACTTTGGCTCTGCGGATGTGTCTTTACCTTGGCCGATATCTTGTTAGGAGCTACCCTGCATCGCCTCAAGTTTCTAGGACTCTCTAAGAAATACTGGGAAGATGGCAGCAGACCTAACCTACAGTCCTTCTTCGACAGGATACAAAAACGCTTTGCCTTCAGGAAAGTCTTGGGAGACATACATACCACGCTGCTCTCCGCGGTGGTACCCAATGCCTTCAGGCTGGTCAAGCGGAAACCTCCCTCCTTCTTCGGAGCCTCCTTCCTGATGGGATCTCTGGGGGGAATGGGATATTTTGCTTATTGGTACTTAAAGAAAAAATACATCTAATGCTGGCAGCTTGGTGTTTAGTTTGGTGTCTCTGTGTTGTGTGAAATTATGATGAAGCCTCAGTAACTGTAATGAAATTTGAGGCAAGGTATGAATAATAATATTGTTTAATGTAACATTCCATAGTCTAGAAGTAGAAAAGTATACTGCAAGGAAATAACAACAACAACAAAAATGCATCAACTTGTAAATGCCTTTTTTAGGTTTAAGTATTCCACTCCAGCGAGAGGCTCAGGGGCTGGCCTGGCTCCCCGCGCCCACCGGGAAGCACTGCCGGTGCAGCTCCAGGGGGAGACGGGCACCCCGAGGAGTTCCCAACACCCAGGTTAACAGTGGGACTTGGATACTCAGCCCTGTTTGTGTTTCCAGAGCATTCACCGGCCACATTTCACACGTACAAGTAGCGGGGACATTCTTCTTCTAGAAGCCATTGTTGTGCTCGAAGGCTTTTCTGGGAGCAGGGTGCAGTAGCTGGTCACGGTCAAGGTGGATTTGCATTCTTCAATTATCCTTTTTTTTTTTTAAATTATTTTCATTAAAAAGAATATTTTTTATGGAGCTGCTCTTAGCGTACATCCACTTTCTACGTCTGGTTTTGGTGGGCTTTTTAAAAAAGAAGAATTTAAAGCCTGTCTTTAACTGCCACGCTTTTCTCCTGAGACAAATGATTTTGAGTTCCACCCTGAGCTTGGGCACACGAAGGGGATTCTTGTTTTAGCCTTTTGCCTCCGTCTTGATTTTCCTTTCATGGATTTGCAAAGCATCTTTCACCTCCTGAGCGTATCCGGACTCTGGAAAAGGACCACCATTTCCAGAACCTACAGCACTTTCCTGAAGACACTTTGGCTTTCTCTTCTGCTGGGGGCTCCTTTCTGTCATTTCCTCGCTGTGCGTTTTCTTAGGGACACTTGACACAGAATCACATTTATGACTTTTTTGTGCCTTTTGCATGTTGGAAAGAATAATGGGCCTCACTGCTACTCATGCTTTGAAAACTGAGATCTTCAATAAACCATATGGGAGGAGTAAATGCTTCACATTTCTAAATGTGTTCAACAAGCTTCCAATCTAATTTCAAAGCATGCCCACGTGCAGCAGGATGTGCAGGTGGTTTGTGCTTTTCCTTTTGTGTTGTATTGGTATAAAATTCGCATGGAAACAATGCTTATTCCTCTCGCAAGGCACTCATTTCTGTAAGCACTCCTCTGGCTGGTTTTCAGAGCGTTCTGGTGATCCCTGCGAGTAACGCTGCATCTGTAGGCTTGGGGATGTTTGCCAAGTGTGGCTGAAGCAATATGCGTGGCAATGCCTCCAACTCAAAAGTGATCTGTCTTGGAAAGCTGCAGCATTTCCCAGGAGCTTTGGTTCTTGGTACAACCTGGCAGTCATGGAATTGTGAATACTGAGCAGGAGTTACAGGAGCTGAGCACGCAGGGAAGGATTAGACAAACGCAAAATGCACAAAAGCTGTGTTTGTAATGATTGTATGGGCTGGTCTGATATACTTCCGGAACACAATCTGCAGCTGCAAAAGCACTGTGTTATCCATGTTACCCCCGCTGATGAAGATCACACTATTGGTGTGTGAGAACCCAAATCCACCACCTTTGCAGGCACCTGTAGCTGAGGCTGTTGAGTGAAACACCAGACATGTTCCCCCAAACATGGTTACCGATTTGCTCCACGGTATCAGTGACCTTGGGGGAAAAATTGGGTTTTTGCTTCTTTTTGAAGAGGGAGGCAGGGGGTTCCCTGAGGCCACCTCTTTTGTTGAAGCTGAAAGGTGTAAGAATATAACGATGGCTGTGACACTAAATTCCCCAAAATACGTTGCATACACCAAAACAAAACCCTTACCATGGATTTCACCCCTTTTCAAGTTGCTCTGCAGACACATTCCCTGGTGATCCCCCAGAGCTGATTAAATATATACACCAAATGTAGAAAGGAGTAGTAATCGGGGTAAAAAGCCACAAAACTCAGAGAGAACAAGAACAAATACTCCCACAGAGCAAATAAAAACACTGCACAAGATAGGTGCTTGTTTTGATACAGAGCGCTCTGTTATAATGCAGCTGTTATGAGGATGCCAGGCAGAGCCAATATCTAGAGCAATGCACAGGTCAGCTCAGACCAAAATGTGACAGCTGTCTGTTAGGTTGCTTCACGCTTTGCTGGAAAGCCACAGATGCTGTAGTGATGAGTTTTGTACAGGCTGGTCAGTACTACTCACTAACAAGCCTTTGTTCTGGTCCAAATAAAGAAAAATCAGCGAAGACAGTGCAACTCTCTCTTGCTGAGCCTTGCTTCCCTACCTTGGTAATGAAAAAATACCACAAGTTTTCTCCAGGGAAAAGCAATCTCCAAGAGTGATGAAAGGCAATTACAGTGACAGCAGAGGCTGGACTGATGTTAAGGACCATGCTGAAATGAACCAGGAGATGAATGTCACCACCCCAACCGATCCAGATTAGTGACTTACTATGAAGTAGCCCTGTGGTGATTACAGGCTGTCATAATAAAAGGTTGCTTTCTCTCTAGCTGATCTAAGCCTCATCAGTTCTTCTCCTTTCCATTAGTTTCATTTAAAATTGGAGAGCACCATTCTACATCCCCACAAGCCAGGCACTGGCCCTGCCCGAGGCAATTGCTATACACAGAAATGTGAAAATGCAGCAGCACCCAAGGGGTAAGGCTGGAAGCTGAGGCACTCTGAGATACTATTTGCAGCAAACGCCTGCTCTTGGATACCTTACAATTTGCTGCTGACCAATTCTGTGGCAGCCTGCTATCACTGAAGCACTGGCTTAGCTGCATGAGACAGAACGAACAACTTGTGCTGTATCATCCTGCACCACGTTCCTGTGCGTCTGCTCCAGCCCCGTTCAGAGCCCTCCTTCCCTTTCACTCACCAAGTCCCAGTCTAGCACCGAAGCACCTCTTCACCTTGTACGTGAAGATGTTCCTAGCCTTCAGAATTTCTTGGGTTTAGAAGCAATCGTGCTTTTAGACTCCTAAAGACTGTAAAAACCTTTACGCATTCTAAAATGCTGAACTTGTAATTACAGGAGGGGAGAAGATAAGTCACTATTTGTCAGGTCCAAACCCTTCTGAAGACCTCAGATGGAGCTCTACGACATGGATTGAACTGTGGCTGCCCAGCACACACTGATCATTTCTTCTCTCCCAAGCCTCCTTTTCAATAGGCTCCCAGTGGTCATATTTGTAAAACTAGTTTCTGAGATCTTTACTCTAACGTGTTTTGCTCAAAAGAATCAACTATGAAAATTAAAATGTATGTGGTCAGTACTATGACTGGCTGACAACCTTCTCCTCTGCTTGACAAGGCATGGGGAAGACCTCTTCATGCAGAATAAAAGATTTCAAAACAAAGCTTGTCAGAGGACAAGGAACAGAGCACACGGCCTCAGCCTGCCTGTCACAAGTTGCCAAAGAAACTGAGATCAAGGGCTAAGACTACCTAGTGACCGGCTTGTGGTCCTGTAGGAAATTAATTGCTGAGTCTTGCTGTGTTTCTGGATGAAAAAAATATCCTTACCACCCAACTGGTGGCTAGGGGCTTTCATCTCCCAGCTAAGGAGAAGAGAGAATGGTGTAAGAGCCGCTCCTTCAAGCAAGAGGAGGCTATTTCTGCTGTTAGAGTAAATTACAGGCTTTGGCTGAGAATGGCAAACAGAAAACAGCAGAATTTGTGGAAACACTGAGATATTCAGTGCCATCAAGACCAAAGCCAAACCCACCCCTTATGGTTCCTTAATATCCATAAACTATTTCGTAAAGCAAGGCCTCACTGATTAAATCCTAGTGGTTTCAGACAAATGCCATTTCCAATACTGGATCTGGGGTTTTAAGCAGTAGCAAAAAGCCTTGAATTTGTGTTTGCAGATAAAGCACATTCATGAGAAACAAATTTCCTTTTCTCCCCCCTCATGCTGATTTCTTAATGTGCCCAAATGACATTTACTGTCATTATCTTTCATTCTCCATTTTACACGCTTTCCTCTGAAGGATTAAACAGAGAAAACAGTCTGCTTTAAATGCCTCAGCGAAACAAAGAATACCACATATGCCATAAATAATTCAGATGAACAATTGCTTTGTCAGAACACAGATGTCTATCACTGCAGCAAAGGCACGCAGCAGGAACGGGGCAAAGCAGAGGCTGCAGACTGCAGAGACCCGCGTGCTGCAGGCAGAGGCTGTGCGTGCACAGGGTGTTTGTCACTGCCTAAGCAAATTTTTTCCACTTGTCTGCAATGTTGAACAGTATTGATGAGTAAAGCACCAACCTCCCCTCACTCCTCAAGAGCTTACAGTGCTGTTTTTCTTGTCTTTCTCCTGTGCACAGCGATCTGCTTAAAGCTCTCCTTTTCTCTACTCCTCTCTACCATCCTACCCCCCTGTTCTCTTCTGGATTTCCCATTTCACTGCCCCTGTCCTGCCCTGGTGCTGACAGCTGGGGATACATGAGCACTTTCACGAGGACATTTCTGTTGTCAGGAGCCCACAGGCTGTGGAACAGCACCAGTAGACAAAGCACTTCCCACTGCCACCTTCTGAGGAAGAGCAGCAGAGGAATAAAGAAAAAAGTCTTGCTAGAAACTCAGCTAACAGCACAGATCAACTGACAACTTTGAAAGCTTTTCTTTAAAAATAACACTGTCCATCCCCCTGCTTTCCCTGCTTGCTGTCTCAGCCTTTCCTAACAGTACCTTATCTCTCCTGCGACCCAAATCCTTTTTAGCTGAAGTGGTTATCCAAATAAAGCTACTTTGCAATCAGAACGGAGTGTAACTGGGTTTGAGGGCGTTTGAATTCTGCAGGCACTTCACACAGGGTGAGCACTTTACATAGTTCAGTGCTGTTTCATGGATACTCTTTACATCCCAAGGTAATGTCACTCCACTGCATGCCTCCTAGAACAATCTTCTATTTTTATTTACCAAAAGCAATTTCCTTCCACTCCCTGACCTAAGAGCCAACCACTACAGAAGAGCAAAGCAGATGATTTTTGGACACACGGGAAACAAAAAGAAATCTGAAGTAATGGTGCAGAGTGCTGAGAAAAGCTGTAATCTAGAACAACACCCAACCACTGAGTCTACCAAGCATATTTTAAATCACTGCTTGCTTCCATCATCTGCAAAAATACTCAGGGCAGATTCTGAGTGACCCTCAGAACAGGCACAGTCCTGCTGGGTTTGAGTGCCACGACTCACATATCTGGACAGAAACCTAACAGGCTTTGTGGGTTTTGTATCATCTTTATTTTTCAATTAATTTTTCAGTATCTGCCACAGGCAACTATTTTGAGCCGCAACCTACTTAGCTGACTTTTCTCCAGCACCGAGTCATGATCCCACAATCCTGTCACTGGTACAGTCACACTGCGTGCAACCTCTCGGCGCTGCAGCTCTTCCTGGTCCTCACACAACAGGGGAGGTCTTACAGAACAGAACAGGATTCAGGAAGAGATTTCAGAAGAGAGATGACATTTATAGTAAGGATATGTCTATTTATTGCTCTGACATCAGCAGCATTTCCCACAGATTAAATGCATTAAATTGCATTGTGGAAAGAATACATGACCTAAAACTGAAAAATGGTCCTAGACTGAAAAAAGAAAAACGCTTCAGAGATAAGAAAAAAAAAATGTCATTTGTATTTCCTTTTATTCCAGCCTTTTCTTTATTCAGCCTTACAATGCTAGGAAGACATGCACTACAACTACAGATCTTCTTCAGGAAATGCATGGCTGAGAAAGGGCATTGTTCTGAGTACTCCTTTCTTTCCCTTAAGTCAGCTCTCCTGAAAGGCTACTGAAGCTCTTTACCTTAATTGCTGTGCCATATTACAGTTCCAAAGCTTTACAGAGAAGTTGTTCAGACTGTCACAAGGCACATGATATTGCTTATGTTTTGTGACAGCCAGAGGGTAAATTAATATATCTTTCGGATTAAATGTTACAACATAGTTACCTGAAATTTCAGGGATTGCATTCTGTCCTGATGGGTCGTTTGCATTTCTGGTTTTCCAACTTGTAATCTCTGTATTCACATGGTATACTTAAAGCACTAAGGTCCCCTTCCCACACTGATGAATTAATCCTTTCCTACCAAACACCTGGGTGAAACTACTCTGCAGAAAACAGCACTGCTTGTTCCCCAAGGAAAAGCTAACTACTAATGTAACCAAGTGGCACCACCAAGTTACTTTTTATTTCCTTCCATGAGTTCAAACACATCAGACAAACTTCAAGAAGTTAGGCAAGTTCTCTTTTCCAGCTAAACTCCATTACAGTGATTGACCAACTCCTTTTAACGCTGGTTAACTACGAGGTTGGAACCACAGCATTGCTTTCACGTTAAGCTTTGGCAAAATAGTTAAAGAAGACAGAAAGAGAGAAAACATGCTTTTAGCAGAGGTAAAGAGCTATCACTCATTCTGCAATCCAGGACGTGAGATGAAGCTACGGAAAGACAAAATTCTGGGAAACGGGTTTGAGTGAACAGAGATAAGCTAAGAGCTGGAAAAGGCTGACTGCAGAGAAGCTGCAGGGATCTGCTTGAAGCTACGGAGGGGCGACTGGGCATTATTTTCCTGAGAAAAGGGACCACAGATTTGTATTCAGAACTAACTGCTGATTTTCCAAGACATTAAATATATCACAGCATCCCCTACAGTTTTTCAATTAAAGTGCACCATAGGGTATAACTGGGCGTTTCTCACGTTGCCATAAATTGCCATGCATCAAAACAGAAAATGAGATTCTATCGTTACTGCTGCTCCGCGGCCTAAGTCTCAGTAACCCAGTGAAGCATTCACAGAACAAGCCTCCTTTGAACAAAAACACTCATGAAGAATCCAAACACCACCTTCAGATACGTCTGAAGTCTGAACAGTTCCAATGGATCTTACAGAAGAGCCTTCCCACCTGCCTGATTTTGCCCCCTGTGACACAAGCATTTGAATGGGTCCCAGGAGTGAAACGAATCCTAAAACTTTCCACTGCATTCTAGATGAAATTCCCTTCTTTCCAGCTCTAGCAGAGGAGAATGCCTAAGGCACCAAGAACTGCCTCACACACGTCAGTCAGGCCGAATGCCAGTTACGCTTTAACGTTTACTAGCTAATTTTTCATTGCATACGATTCATTCATTTATGTCAGTAGATGCTGGAGAGAAAAATTCCCTAGATAATTCTATAGGTATGGAAAGACAGCTCTGCAGAATAAGTGGAAGTGTCCTGAATTAACCTTAATGGAGAAAAGCAAAAAAAAAAAAAAAAGACACACCAAAACACCAAACAAACACCCAACCAAAAAACCAACCAAGCAACCCCCAAGTGTTCCACAAGATTACAGCGGTTACTTTTAGAACCCACTACAGAACTCATGTACCTTCAAAATGTTAATACTTCCTTCTAAACGTAATTTAACAATAACTGTTGGCAGCTGAAATAAAGGCTCTGCCAGGTTGACAGGAAGCATCAAATCCAGCCATTCACACCGTTTCTCTTTTGCTGCATGTCTGTTATAGAGAGGCCACATTTTTATTTTAATGATAGAAGTGCATTCGGGGCAGGGAGAGAAGTCAGGTAAAGGCGATGGGAGATGCATGAACAGAAAACCGGCAACTTTGACTTCCAGTTAACTGAAAGCCAAAAGACACCAAGAAGAGGCCTGGAGCACAAGGAAACCTTCTAAGCTGACAGTTGGCACGTGGTCTCTGGGCACTGAAAATGCCACATCGTCCAAGATTTCCAAACTCATAAGGCTATTACTGCATGGGAACTCTTCCATCTATTTCAGTGGATTAGGCTTTCACTTTGCTACAAAGAGCGCTGTTCGTTTCTATGTAATCAACTGCATGGTGTAACGGGCACATATTAGGAATCTTGCATTTGTCAGGTGGTTTTGTTTGGTTTTAAAGCCTTTGTTTTTGAGAATTTGTGCCATGTTAATCCACTCAAATACTGTGTGCTCACACTGTCACTGATAATTCTGTATCTCAGTAAAAAAAACCTAGGAGGCTGGATCATCCAGGGAAGTGAAGAACAGGAGCAGTACCTTCACAGACTCCAGAAACACCCACAAAGACACAAACACTGGAAGTTTAACTGTTTTTCTATCATTATTTAAATACAGTTTTGAGAATAGCCATGGCACATGTTATTTCCATAATAAACAGTTTGTATGACACTAGTCTGAAGCACAGAGAAACACTGTAGTAGTGACTGCACAAAACATCTGTGGAACTGAAGATAACATCAGCAGGCCTGTTAGCTTAAATAAACTGCATTTTCTGGTAGCAGGCCTAGTCTACGCAGCAAAGTTACATAAAGATAACCTAAAATAGAAACTTAAATCTAATGAAATGAATGAGAAAACCTTCTGGGTATATAATCCTTTTTCACGATGAAAGTGGCTTGCAGCATAGCTTAACTCAAGAGGGAGCAGGCTTACAGTACATCAAAAGAAGGACTGCAAATGAATCTGCATTGTTCAAATATATTTTTAGTTAAACCCAATATGAGTTAATCAGTGCAAATTTCCCAAAGAGTCAGCTTAAAGGCAATTTAATGCAAAAGACAAAAGGAGGAACTTGATAGGAAATACATCAACTCCTGAAAAAGCTTCTTTCTGCGTGGCGATCTGTACTTTCTGAGGCTGCAAAACAACTCAGGTGTGGCACTGAGCAGAGTGGAAATTCAAGGGACTCCAGCTTTCCTCAGAGGTAGGCCACAACCACGGAATTAACATCGCTATATCTACTGCAAATACTTGCACTCATTTGCTGAAAAAGAACTGCTGAGATGGTAAAAAAAAAAAACCCACAACAAATGTGTGCCAAGGTTGACTATGCTGCATCATACTCTGTTCTACAAAATAATCAACTTGAAGCCAAACGCTACAGACAGATCAAGTCCACTCTCAGATTACAGCCTTGCCTACAAACCTCAACTGCCTCTTTCAACATTGCAACCAAACAAGTTTTGTGCAATTGCGACACTAATACGCCTTTATGAAATAATAAAAAGCTTTGTAAGATAAAAACTATGCTAAATGTTTGATATGATGAGTAAACCCACCCAATTTCATACCTATCCATTATACAATATTAGTGTTTTATTCAGTAGTGGATTTCCAGCCTCATCAGAAGCAGCCACAACTATGTGTGCAATCAAAATTAAGTAGCTTATTGACATTCATTGATTAGCAAAAATAAACACTGCTTCAAGCAAACTGCTTAGCAGCTCTTAGGATAAACAATAAGTTTCATTCAATACCAAGCAGCCTACTAAGCAAGTTAAGCTAACATGTTCAAAACACCGGAATTTTATTGTTCTGGAAGAAACATACCAGAAAGTACTTGTAGTGTTATGGTGCTAAATGTGTAAGATTAAAAAAATAAAAATAAACACCCAACTCTCTTATTAGACCTGGGATTTTTGTGTGTCTGCAATAAAATTACAAAACATGATTACAGGTACTTCATGTAAGGAGAAAGATAAGACTTGTTATTCTAGAGTTTCCTTTCCAAAGACAGGTATCAGTTTCAAGTCACGGACTGCTTAAGCTATTACATCTCAAATTCATTCTCTTTGCTGCAGAACATGCATACACCAACTTGCCACAAACCCTTGTTAGGCATATTTAATACCTGATAACATGAGATGTTAGCATTTTGCAATTGAGCTTTATACTGCTTTACCACATGAACGTTGATGGCTAAGTCTTTTGCAATAGTTTGCAGCAGTGTCATTAGGAGAGACTTCCTCTAAGGAAGAACAAGCAGGAGTATTAAAAAAAAAAAAAAAAGAGACATTTGGATCATCCCTGGTATTTTGATAAAAAGAAACAGAGAAGAGGGAGAAGTAACTTAAGGTCAGTTAAGGTCTTAAAGTGCAAAGGTCTCTGTCAGTTTTGGAAGATCTGTTCCTTGATTTACGAATATGAGAAACAAATCCAACTTGGTATTTCTTTGCCAACCAGTAACTCCTAACCAAGAGCAGACTTTTTCCAGTACCAACTTTTTTTTCTCATGAGAACAAAGTTCATTATCACCTCCCAGCCAGCAGCCAGTAACGACTGTTTTCTCTTCTCCAGCCCATTAGCTTCTTCCTTACTGTGGAAAGCCTGTAATCATGCCTATATTTAACTACTCTGGCACTGAAAGAAAAATCCAAAATTTAAAAAAATTATCGGCTATAACTGTATTTCTTTGAACTCAAAGGCATATTTGGGAGAGGTAGTCCAGGAGAAAATGGTTTCAAGTACCAAACTCTGTATGTTGCATACCAAGCTGCCAAACCTATCAGCGCACCAAGAAGTTTTTGACTGAAATCATGGAAATACACAGTAGTGCACAGAAACATGAACAACCAGATCATGGTGAGAAAACACAAGGACACAAACAGGCTGTTGATAACAACACGCAGTCTTGAGTTCCGGTCTATGGACAAGCCTTCCAGTACAGCCATTTCCTCCACAATCATAAGAGTACAATATGAGAGCAGAAAGCAGTGCCCCGAGATATCAAAACCACTCCATATCCCGTTGTTCCGGTGGCACTCCTGCTTGGTGGCATAGAGCTGGTGGGGCTCATTGAGTTTACTCGAGGTAGAGCACGTGCCAGTGAGATTCTCAATGTACATGAAGAGTTCAGTGCAGACATACCAGGTGGCAGTGCCCACCAGCAGCGTGCTGAGACGCCGCAGAGCTGCCAAGATGCTCTTCGTGGGGCCGTAGAGGAACTTGCTCTTGGCAAACAGGTAGGTGGTGACTCCGATGAAGGGCAGCAGAAGCCAGAACGTCCATGCCCAAGCCATCTTGACAAAATATCTGCCAGAGAAAAGCCAAAAGAGAAACAGGCATGTGTGAAATTTTATAGGAGCCAGGAGGAGGGTGCTAGGAGCATGTGGCAGTGCTTGAACTAGCAGCCTTTCAAGGTCACTATTTAGAGCTGTCTAAATTAGGCATGTGCTTCCTGCCTTCAAAGTCAAGCATAGCTAAAATCTTAACCCTCTCCCCATTATTTCTTTTGGGCCTCAAACCTGAATAATTCCTTGACTAAGTACTTCAGCCCAAGCAGTGTTCCCTCAGACTTAATGCCTCATTCAGATTCTCAGCTAACTCACAGTACAGTTACTGCAATTGCCTTTACCCTACAAACCCACTCAACTTCGCCTTACTCAAAGAGCAGCTGCAAATGAAATATTCCTGGCTTGCCACCCTGACCCTTGGTCTTCTCCTCCTCCTCCATCTCAAATAACCTTTGCTTTACAACCTTTCACAACCTTATCCTCTTCATACTAAGTAAGGTACCCCAGAAAAGGGATGACTCTTTTCTCTCATCAGCTTAGGACACTTTTCCTCCATTATCACCTCATAAAATCAGTGAAGTAGCATAACTTCATAGTAGCATCCACTCCTTTGCTGTCTCTTCAGCCGATGACAGCTCTCCTTTGGCATACACAAATATGCCAAAATGCACTCTATGCTTTGACAATTTTTGTTGCAATGTCTATAAAATCTTGAAAACAAGCTGACGATGTGCAGCTATCCTATTTAGCAAGACGCTGCCTAATTAGTCCTGTCAGTATTGCCCAACTAGTTCTCTTCTCAAATCTTACGACATGGCAGGCACAAGTGAGTAAAGAGACTGAAGCCTGCGACCTTCTCTCTCCCACCAGCACCTTCCAACACAGCCTGCTTCCTACCGACTGGTGGCAGAGGGGAACTGTGCAGCCCTCCCTCCATACCATACCCTCCTTGTTTTTTGAAAAACAAAGAAAACAAAGACAGAAGAATTCCAGTCTGTGACCAAGCTACACCTTGGTCTAGGCATCTAAGGCAAGAAGAAGCACTAAGAAAAGTTCTGCATTTTCATTAGGCTCTCAACAAAAGCCACGAGGGCCCTGCCCAGGGTTTTGAGGAGTGCCACCCTCACTCCTCATTTTACTACAGAAGGGGCATCTGCACAGCAATTACAGCTGCTAGCACTGAATAACAACTGAAAATAAAGTTGTCATTTGGCTGAGAAACTTAAAAGCCAAGAAAGGCTGCTGACAGGACTGCTGTCAGCAAACCAGCAGCAAGATACCTGGGAGGGAAACTGCTTCAGAACCCATCAGCACTGACAAACCTCCCCTATTTAAAAGAGAATGACGCTGCGGCATGTTTTATTGTACCATCTATTTCACTCTTTCCGTGTTCCTCCAGTTGTTCTTTCAAATCACAGCGATAGGGCCTCAGCAACCAGACGTCACTGAGCGACAAATTCAAACCAAGGGAGAACAAAGGAAGCCACAAGGGAAATAAACTGCAGCTTTACATCCTGATCTACAGCAGATACCGCACACGTGTGCCGCTACGCCTGCTCGCCACCTCCCTCAGTGCCAAAGCTCAGACAAAGCCGCAAAGAACCACTGTGTGAAACAGACCATTGCCTACCTAGAAGAAAAGGACGGTAACAATTCTGCTTTTATAAAGACTTCACAAAACGTTATGTCTCTTCACTTGCTTTTGGACCATCTCAGTAACCATCAGTTCACTCAAATCCGAAAAGCCACCTGCGAGCTGCGGAAGGTGACACCTTACCCCTCCCAACACCCCGCACCGGGACAGAGGAGCAGGAAGCCGGGCCCCGGGCTGAGGGCAGGACTGAGGGCAGGGCCTCGCAGCCCCCCGCTCCCATACAGCGCCCCGCTCCCACGCGGCCCCCAGCCCTCCTCACACGTTGAGCACGTTGCGTTTGTTCTGCATGGGAGTCTCCGGCACCAAGTCCCCGTCCTTGAGGGCGGAGCCGAGGAAGACGAGGCCGAGAAGCAACCAGGGCAGTCGGCGGCGCACGGCCGCAGCCACCAGCCGGGCCCGCAGGCAGCGGGCGCACCGCTCCAACCGCTCCATCGCGGCCGCCGCCCGCCAGTCCGTCCGCCCGCTCGTCCCGCCCTTGCCCCCTCACGGCCACCGTACGCGTCACGCGCGGCCCCACCCACCGCCCGAGCGCCCCCACGCGGCGCCCGCCGGGCCCTGAGCCCGAGTGGGAAACAGAGGCTGTGCGCATGCGCGCGGCAGCTGAGAGCGTGCGTGCGCCCCCTGCCGGGCCGCCACTTTAAAGCGTGGAGGGGGCGCGGGAGCTTGGAGGCATTAAGGCTGGAAAAGACCTCCAAGATCATCGAGTGCAGCCAGAACGCCGTGCCCGCTGAGCGCGGCCCTCAGTGCCTCATCTCCACGGTTCTTAAACATCTTGAGGGACAGTGACTGCACCACCTCCCTGGGCAGCCTGTGCCAGTGCATCACCTCTCTTTCGGAGAAATTTTTCCTAATTTCCAACCTGAACCTCCTCTGGCCCAACTTAAAGCCATCACCTCTCATTCTGTTGCTGTTACCTGGGAGCAGAGGCTGACCCCCACCTCACACAACCTCCTTCAGGGAGTTGCAGACAGCGATAAGGTCTCCCTTGAGCCTCCTCTTCCCCAGACTGAATCATCCCAGTTCCCTCAGCCGCTGACCCCTCACAGCTCCGTTGCCCCTCTCTGGACACGCTCCAGGCCCCGATGTCTGTCTGGTAGTGAGGGGCCCACAGCTGAGCACAGCACTGAGCAATGAGCACAGCAGCTGTACAGAGCTGTGCAACCACACGCAGTGCAGGAGGTGGGCAGCCCTCACTGCTCCACTTCTGAACTTTTTTCTGGGCCTTAAAGGAGATGGAGACAGTATTCCTGTAGCTCCTACTTCTGTGCCATCCATGTTTGCAGCTGAGAGCAGTAGTGTCCAAGCACTGCTGCTCTGTCATTACAGTGTTTGAAACTTTGTCTATTGAACTGCTGCTGCTGTCATTTCAACTTAAAATATGAAAAATTAAAAAAAAAAAAAAAAACAACAGAGAAATTGCTAAATGAACAAGGACCTTGTATTCATATGAATGGCCTTAGTAATAAAAATGCGTGTTGGGGTGAAAACCAGACCCCATCTGAGACAGGACTGGAAAGTATTTCTTGCCAGAGAGCATTTGAAAGCTTTTTTTTGCAGACATCATCAGCAAATCTATGACAACATTTGGGCTGAAAGAGCAGAAGGATACATCAAAGTCGACTGACGCACAAGCAACTCTAGTAGATACAGACAGTTTCAGCTAGGAGGGTTATCCAGGGTAAATGGCATTTGACGATTTATTATATGTTGTTTTTAATAAGACTGCCATGACCATGTCTAGCACTTCAAGCCACAGCATTGTACCCCTGAATTAGAAAAGACAGGCAGCTGCGTTCACTCAAATGAGTGAGGATAACAGGGTCTGAGAGCAGGTTTTAAAGAGTACAGCATTGTCTGCCTAAATCCCCTCCTGTGGGAGTCCAGCTGCCTTTGAAACTTTTCCTTCTTTGCTTCACAGGTTTGAGTCTCTGATCTCCAGATTGTTTTCAATGCCTGTGAGCTAGAGATGGCAAGTTGCTTGGTTGGTTGCTAATGAAGCATACCGTGGTGTCTACCACATTGCAGGAGGATTTTGTAAGCCTGGCACCTGTTCCAGATGAAGGGAATTGATGGCATGGGCTGGAAATTTGTCTGTCTTCAGCTCAGCTTGAAATGTCTGAGGATTATCTCTATAAATCATGTAGTCCAGCAAATGCAGTGAGCAAAGCTCAACTCGGTTCCAGGTGTCCTGCAGATTTAGAGTGAACTTCTAGTTTCACACCATGTATTTGCTGCCATGTGCACCAGCCAAGGCCAACAGTCATTTTGAGGAGCAGATTTGTAGTTCCCTTATTAAAAAAACAGAGAAGTGGGATTTAGGCTTTTAAAACTGTAGAAAATGCTTTTGCACACAACCAGGGAATAGGATTTATTCTAGAGGGATTGCAGAAGGTTCCCAAAGAGCTCTCACAGACAACAGGTCAATTTGTGTCAGGTATAAACAATACTAAATGGAGTTAGTTGTTTAGGTACAGCAGATCTGGCTGTCTCCCTTCATACCTTTTTCCTTAAGCTCACCAAGTGCCAGACTCAAGCTGAAATCTTCCAGACTATTTGATGAAGTTAATGATGAAGATAAAATGGCAGGTTTTTTCTTTTGTTGTTGTTATTGTTGTTGTTTTCTTGTTGAACAAAAAGTTTAATTTGAAGGAAGGCCCCAAACAATTCCTCTTTCACTGAAAAATTGCGTTTTGCTGAAGAGTGGTTGGTAAGCATTGCCCCTGCATGCCCAGTCACCTAAAGCTTAGGGCACTTATTTGGATGTGCAACATAGAGATCACAGCAACCTGAGCAGAGGTCTGAAGTGAATTTCAGCATACCTTGGAAGAATGTCTTTACTCCTGAGCTGTGGAAACTCTATGACCAGGAAAGATTCCTTCCCCAAGTTCCATTATTTATCCAGAGTTTCAGTATTCATCAAAGCAAGAACAACGACACTGGAAGTTGTTCTCTGATTAGTTTAAACAATTTATTACTTAGAAAATTCATCTAATTCCAGCAATTCCATAAATCACTTTGACTGCAAGGAAATCTGGCTTGCTGATGCAAGACTACAGTATGGATACCTTCTGTAGAGTTGAGGATCCTCATCTGGAAACAGACCCCCTAATCTCAGTAAACAGGGAAAAGAGATTTTGACCTATAGCAGCTCTTGCCAGGAGCCTAAGGTACAAATATGCCTAATTCAAGTGCTTAAAATAAGGTGTGGAGAAATTCAGACCTTCTTGCAAGTCAGTGACATTTTCCTCAGACTCATGGTATAGCTTTGTGATCTGCTGTCACTTAGATGCTGAGTAAATGTATCTCAATATGTGCCTCAGCAGTACTACAGCCTCACAGATACATGCATGAGGTCCCCATTCACGAGCATTTCCTGCTCACTTTGGGCTTGCATGTTACAAGAAGGCAAGATTGTTACTGAAAGGTTAATTATGCCTTCGAGCCATCTGCAGAGCGAGTTAATGGGGTCTAGTTTTCCAGCCATTCGATAAAGCCCAATGAGAGCTTCAGCTGTCACAAGTGTCCTAGTGGTTCCAACTGAGCTGTTCAACACTGAGGAATAAACTGTTGAAGCTTTGGCAGTTTGATGTGGAGAAATGACAGAAAGCCTGAATTAAGGTCTCAATCAGATTGTCTCTTGAATTCGGTAAATGGGACCTCTAGGCATCTTTCTATGGTTGCAACTCTTTTGCAATGATTGAAAAGTTGCCTAGAGGAGAAGGAAAGAAAAGTTATGCCTTAAAAAAAAAAAAATACAGGCAAGGTTGATTTGGCTAATGTAATTTATGGAGGATGTGCTCCAAGGACCACTCCCCAGGCATCTGGACCAGGGGCTGCGCTGTTGCTCACCACACCAACTCACCCATGCATGTGGCTGAGTCTCTTCACCATGGATGCAGCAGCACATGGGTAGGATCTGCAAGTCCTCCTCACTTGGAGACCAGAGGAGATGAGAGCAGTAGGTGCCCCTCAGAGCACACTGCCAGTGCCTGCACACTTGATGGGTCTGAGTTACCCCACTAGTGATCACTCATTTGGACTTGCGAGACCTCTCTTCTCAGCTTGCCCTCCTGTCTTATTGCAATGCCTATAACACAATGGTATATGTTTATCCACCACCATCTGCCTGCTTTGGTATCTGCCACCATCCCCACACCACTTTGTGCACACGCAAATGCAAACCATTTGGAAGCCACGTGCTTTCAGTGGCTGTGCCACTCATTCTTTCCAAGCCTTGCTTGCACTGTTTTCCTTGGTGAACGCTGCTCACATCTCCATGATTGATTGTGTTTGAGTTTGATTGTTAAGTGTGCTGGGATGTTTGCATGAGAGGTGCTACATAAGCATAATTTGTGCTGTATTTTCTTTGCCTAATAGAAGATTAAGCTTGAAGTTGAAGATAGTTTTGGCCCTTCACTGAGACACCATCCTCCAACTCCAATGCTTTGAACTCTCCAGCCTCCTCTATTCACTGTCAGCTTAAAAAAGTATGCTTTGTTCCCTTGTGTGTCAGTGATGCCTTTGAAAGACAGCCAGGACAGAGCTGCAGCAGCCTTCCCATCACAATGACCTGGATCCTGCCTGCCCCTAGTGGTGAGGGATGCACGTCGTATGAGAGCATCTCATCACTGTTCTGCAGAACCAGGGGCTTCTCACCTGTGAGCAGCTGCTGCATTATTTACAGCAGAAAAGTTAAATCAAGAAAAAGTTGAATCAAGAGAATGAAGAGAGAAAATGGTAATTCACAAGCTATGTGGCTGCTCAGATAAATGGGAAAGGTCTTTCCCAGTCTTGAAACCCCAGACATTTTGGAAAAAGTTATGGAAAGCAGCCCCAGGTAATTTCCATACAGCCTTCACTACCTCTAGACACAGCATTAAAACTTCCACAGGTCACACATCTCCCTTCAAACTCTGTTCGAATGAATAGAAAGGGAATGATCTTAGCTGAGGGGAATTTTCAGCATAGTTGGTGGTTATATCCAGAGATCAAAATATTTGGGGATACGGGGCAAAATGTAATAAAGAACCAATTCAGTTTTCAGTGGCACAAACTTGACTAGTGCTACAAATTAATACCTACTGCTAGAAATATTTATATTTCTTTCTCTGCACAGACAGATTTTAACAGAGCAGACTAATGACAGGTTTGAATTTATGGAAGAGAATGGTCTGGTGACCATGGCCCTGAGCATGGATTCAGAGGATCTGGTTTTAATTTGAGGATCTGACAACCTCCCTCTACAGCCATGGGCAAGTTCCTTAACCTCTGTATTTCCATATCCAGTGTAGGAAATGGAAGCAGGTATGTCTTCCTGCTTCCTAGATTTCTTACAGAGATGTTACAGAAAGGAACAATAACTGTCTGAAGAGCTTAAAAATAACCAGAGCTCACAAAGAGGTGAAATATTCTTTCTATAGTGAGGATTAAACAGCCCATTCATAGATGAAATGGGGACGGGATTGCACCTAAAAATGTACAGTCTCTGTGATTAAGCATACATGTATTTATGCATAAAATGTTCTTTGTCATTCTTTGACAATTTTAATTATCTGCCCTCCTAGTGCAGTTGTGATATTTGACCCAGACTGCATTCACCTTTTTGCACAGCACATGATGCTTGCCTTTTGTGTTTGCCAAAGAAAATCCTTGCTCCCAAACACCTGCGGGCATGAATTAATTTCGTTCTCACTGTGTCAGCTTTTGGTGGTAGATGCTGTGTAATTTTTCCCCCTGCACATTTCATGGATGGCACTCAAAGAAACAGTTACTGGTAAGCAACTCCTGTCCAGTCAGGTTAATATTTCTGGTTGTCATGTGTGAGAAGTATTATTTATTGTTTCCTTATATTTGCTTCCTATAATTATCAATCACAGATTAAACATCATGGAAAATTCACAACACTTTTCATGAAGTCCTTTGAGGGTGGCCCCTGAACTACTATGCAAGGCCACCTGCATTTTATTATTGTTTTTTTAAAGGAAGAAGCTATAGTTTACTGGAACTGGTCAAACACAGGAGAAAATGGCCTATACTTATTCAAATTCACAAATATGAACTTTTCAATCTTCACTAGTGCATTTTTAGCTCATATATTTACATTCAGACATAAAATTTAGACCCAGCTTTTTGTTGATTAACTGCAAGGACCACAGTTACCAGTTCCACTTTCTTGACTGGATAACTGGCACAACAAACCACATAACATGAGCTGTGGTTATTTTAGTCAGATGTATAATTACAGATATTAAATGCAAAGCTAAAAAATATACATACATAATATTTAATCTGTGCTTTACTGGTTTGGCTAATTATATAAGTGTCAGCCGGAAATGTGCCCTGAAAATAATCACTACAGAAGAGCTCTACAGATAAAAATAATAATTACAAAAAAAAAATCAAAGCATATGTTGACAAGTCAGCGGACAGAGGATTGTCATAAGCTCAGTTCAGATCTCAGTTAAGATGTTCACATTAATATGTATAAATATAACAAATCGTTTGTTTGGTTCCTTACCCATTCCCTGTGCTCAGCAAACTGAGCACCTCCTGCTCATCCCAGCTGTGCTCTTCCACCATAGCTGTCCCACAGCTCAGCCTTCATCAGAAGTGGAATTGAGTTTGCCCAAAGCTGTGGGGTTTACGTGACAATCAGCCACAGGTGCTATCCAAAAGACAAGAGAGTAGAAGGACAGTAAGCATTAGCATGAAACACTGAGTAATCCTTGGGATGGGGACAGTAGTGACATCACACAGAATGCACTTGCCTGATGGAGAAGCCAGAGCTGTACCAGCATCCAGGCTCCAAGTTCTGATTCATCACTATTTTTCCCAAACAGGGCTTTTCCCTTCAGCATCTGCTGGAGTTTTCAAGCACTTGCCTAGCTATGATGTGCAGCTCAGCCTGCCTTGCTGCTCGGAGGTTGGGGTGATCCTTGCAGCTTCCCTAATGCATCTGATGGCATCCTGCTATCGGGCATGGGATGTTAGCAGAGCAATCACCACCTCGCCGTGCTCTGGCCGGCCCAGCTTCCTGACACAAGTGACAGCAGCTGGCTGCTCTCACCAAGGAGGCCCATCCCAGTCCACCAAGCACAGAGCATCTCCCAGAACACTGGGGCCCAGTCTGCTCCTCACCAGGATGGGGTGAAGGTGTGGATGGTGCTCAGGCCCACTGAGAGATGACCTCCTGCCTGCATGGAGACAGCTGCTGGGTCTCAGCCTGTTCTCAAAATAAACAGCTTTCCAACGTGTTTTTCTGCTAGCTGTAAGTTCTGTAAAAAAATAAGATTAAAGCCAAATCCTGCTGCTTTAAATCCATGTATTTACCAGCTTCACTTAAAGCAGTAGGATTCTTTTCAGAAGTGCTTGTTTGTACAGTTCAAAGAAGCTACATTTCTTAGACATGAACCCAGCACAGAAGTGCAACTCAACCCAATCTCTATTGACACAATTCAGAGCTAGGAATAAACACACAAGAAGCGCATCCTGCCTTAAAAACATGCCTTCTAAGAACCATTTCTTTAACACAGGCTCCAAAGAACTGGCATAGCCACTCTTACCCTGGTGTTAAGAAGGAAGTAGGACCCAAGCAGAGAATGCAGGATGCCAGTGCTGTGAGCAGCTGGGTGCTGTGAGCAGCATGGGTCCCATCCTGCAGCAACGTTCCCTTGTGCCCATCCCCAGGGACATCAGCATCACTGTGGCTTTGAGTTCTGCTTCAAAGCTGTGGCTGGAGCGAGGTTTCTGTAAACTTAGGAAAACAGGTAAATATTTGTCAGAGGCAATTAAGGTTCCTCATCACCTCAACGGTCATCTGTGTGGGACAGCCAGAGCAGCCAGCGGGCACAGAGCCTCGGTGGTTTGCTGAACCACTTCAGGAGGTGGACAGACACAAAGCACCACAGCCAGGAGGCTTTGCCCTCTGCACATGCTAAAGCCACACAGAGACATCTCCTTCGGTCACTGGATCAGGCAGAGGGGCATCCTGTCCTTGCACACAGAGCAGAGAAGAATAACAGCCCTGCTCTGAGCACTGCTGGTGTTGTTTGTAGCCTCTTAGCCTGGTTACTCCAGATTGGCGTCAGCTGCCCCTCACAGAGGCTGAGAGCACACCATGTCTCCCATCTGTCACTGCAGGTTTTGGTGGAGGGCTCTGCGAGCCCTTGGTGCCCAAAGACATAAAATCATATAAAGCTTCCATGAATTGAAGTTCCACTTTCTGATGTCTTGAGGTGTCAGGTTTGGAAGCAGGGCTCTGCTGCAGGCACCCCACAGGTGCCCCCAGACTTCCCTCTCTGATCAGTACAGCAGAAAAATGCCAGCTTAAATAAGAACAAAGATAAGGGAAAAACCAAAATGAGTCGAGTGGCAGATGACAAAGCTGCAGAGGGATGCGGCAGGGCTCCTTCCTGCAGCCCAAACCCAGCTGCTGGTGACTGAGCCTGTTCTCTGCCACGGCCCTGGGGCAGTGCCACACTTCTGTCCTTTAGCCACATGTAGACAAGCTGGAGACAAACAGAGGCTGTAGGCAATCAGAAGAGGAAGCATGGGGGCTGTAATGGAGACAAGCTGGGAGCCTCAGGGTGCCTTTCCCTTGGCTCCATTCCCTGCAGCACTGCACCCATGTGCTTGTCCTTGATTGCAGGGCAGCACAAACCCTTGTGTGGGGACACATTTGGCTCTGAAACTCTGTGCCCTGATGTGACAAAGAGCCAGCTCAGCAGAATCACATGTGCTGCAGAGCCGGCTGTGCCATGGTCACTTGCATGTGGTTTTGCTCAGGAGGGAGGACGAAGCTGCACAGAGCCCAGGACCCAGCAGCCTCCCCAGCTCCTGGCACAGACAAGGCCACACAGTAGGGGTGTGCTGGCATAAGGCACAGACCTTCGTTCCACAGCCTGAGTGACACCCAGAGCCGCTGATGAACGCCAGGAATCTGCCCACATGCAGCCCTTCGTAGTTCAAAGCCTGACACTGGACAGTGGGGGCTCAGCATATCTGCCAATGCCCAGGACATCCCATGCAAGGTATTTGTCCTCGGAACCGGGGTTTTCTGGGGTTCCCGTGTCCATGTGTCCCCTGATCGGAGGAGAAGAGACCCCAAGCAGGATAGCTCCATGCTGGGAGAGACACGGAATGCATCCTTCCCATTTTGGATGCGTTTAGTCAAAGCTCATGTTACTTAGAGCTCCTGTCTCTGCATCCCCCCGCAAATGCTTTGAATCAGAGCTCTGATTTCCATTCCTGTATACCTCACATATGTGCTTGGCTCAGCCTTGGGTTATTACACAGCAATCCAAAAAGAAGGAGGTTGCTTTTTGGCCAGCCAAGCACACACAAGCCCCCAGTGTGCACATTTTGTTACTAAACTGAAGCCCAAGAGAGAGGAGAAACAGCTGATGCATGGGGTGCCCCATCGCTGCCATCACAGTCCCGGCTGCCAGGGCAGGGGCTGCCCAAGCTGTGTTTGCAGGGCAACGTGGTCAGCATCAGGTGGCGAGGACTGAGGAAATAAGGCAGAAAGGATCATTTCCTCCCTCATTTTCTGCTTTCTCAGCCATTGTCCTGCTTTGAGCAAAATGGTCCTTGTGAACATCTGCGCCTCTGCAGCTGAACCTGAGAAATCTCTTGTCTAGGCAGGCAGAAATCTGATGGCTCGGCTCCAGCCATCTGGACGTGGGAAAGCTTGGAAGCCCCATGAGAAAAGGGAGATTTCTTGGCAAAGATTCACAGTCAATCTTTATGGGAGAGTGGAGGGCTGGCAATAGCAGGTGGCCGTCAGACTGCACCCATCCTGCTGTCACAAGCCAGGGAGCCTCCAGGTGCTCAGGTACAGTAAAAGTGAGCAAAAATAGCTGGGAGGGGGTTCAGCTTCAGTGCCAGAAGCAGGCAGATATTGCAGCAATCCCACTGCCCTGGGAGCAGCTTGGTCTCAATGTATGGGCAGGAGCAGTAGGTGCAACCACCACCAGGGCATAGAGGTAACAGAGAGGAGGAGCAATGGGAACAAGGTCTCCCTGTGCAGCCCCAAGAAATCTGCCTGTGAGCCAGTGCCAGGTGCTCCGTTTCTATCTTAATTTTGGTCTTGAAAATAAAAAAATTGCACAAGCTGAGTACACAGGGGCTTCAGTCAAGCTGTGGCATACACCTGTCCAAGCAAGAAAATTACACACTGAGACTGCCAGGGTATCCTGACTTCACTGGGTGTGGGCTTTGGGGGCTGTGTTGCTGTAGCCCCCCAGCAGCAGCACTGCTGGCACTAGGTGCTGCTGCTCAATCCGCACTTGCATGCCCAGCATGGGTGCAGAAGCTGCACGGCTGTGGG
This sequence comes from Numida meleagris, assembly GCF_002078875.1. Lineage (NCBI taxonomy): Eukaryota > Metazoa > Chordata > Aves > Galliformes > Numididae > Numida > Numida meleagris. The sequence goes on along the minus strand of NC_034427.1, from coordinate 5,214,193 downwards.
GCCTGGGGGATGCTCCTGGCTCTGTAGATGCAGAGCGGTGGCATGGGGTGACCACCAGATACTGGGGGGAATACAGCAAAAAATGGTCATGCTGTGGAGGGTCTGACAGTGGCAGGGGATGGGAAGCTCCCACCAGGACTCCTGCAACAGCAGCATGGGACAGAGGCCGAACACTGTGGCTATACAAAGGAACCGATGTGTTTCCTACCACTGAGCCCAACAGCTGAGCATGCAGGCACCAAGCAACAAGCACAGTGAAACGCTGCACAGAAATACCCCACGTTGTGTTTGCAAGCCTGATGGCATACACAGCAAATGAACTATCTTTTGAGTGGTGCTGAGAGCAGTGCCCGCACGGTTTGGTAAGTGGATTTCTAAACTTAGCCCAGTTACTGTAAAATACACCTTTGCAAGAAACAACCATCCGCAGCATTCAAGTTCAGAGATGTTTATTTCTAGAGCCTGTGGAAATATTTCTCACCTTTCAAAGGCCCCAATTATTCCCTGGGGCTGGCAGAGCTCCCCAGCTCCCTCCTCATGGCATGGGGGGACCTTGGCTCCAGGCACACTGGGAGAGGCGGTTTCTGTAACCTCCCTATTTAGGGAAGAGATCACTTCAGATCCTGTTAGCCCGAGGGTGTGCGCTTTGATGGAGGGCACTGGGACACCACTGCCTCAATGACCCAAACAAGTGGTTTGCACTTTACTCCACAAAGGCTCCTGAGCCGTTAATACATCACCCCACAAGCTCTGGTAAAAGCACTCGGGCTGTCTTGCTTCAAGTTTGCTCTGGTTCCTGTAAACGGCGTTGCAAGAGGTGGTGCAGCTGCCTGTGTGCCGGCTGCAAGCAGGAGGGTTTGCTCTGTGCTCTGTGTACACTGAGATAACATGCAGAGGGATTCAGTAGCTACAAAACTTTATATCCGATGGAGAATCGTAAAATCACAGAATCATTATGGTTGGAAAAGACTTCTAAGATCTAGTCCAGCTGTCCACCTACCACCAATACTGCCCACTAACCATGTCCATCACTACCACATCTACCCTTCCTTTAAACACCTCCAGGGATGGTGACTCCACCACCTCCCTGGGCAGCCTGTGCCAATGCATCACTGCTCCTTTGGAGAAGAAATTCTTCCTAATTTCCAACCTGAATCACCACTAGCACTCGAGGCCATCACCCCCTGTCCTACAGCTGGGAGCAGAGGCTGACCCCCACCTTGCACAACCTCCTTCAGGGAGTTGTAAACAGCAACAGTATCTCCCCTGAGCCTCCTCTTCCCCAGACTGAACCATCCCAGTTCCCTTGGCTTCTCCCCATAAGACCTCATTGTGCTTCTGACCCCTCACAGCCCCATTGCCCCTCCCTGGACATGCTCCAGGCCCCGATGTCTGTCTGGTAGTGAGGGGCCCACAGCTGAGCACAGCACTCGAGGTGCAGCCTCACCAGAGCTGGGCTCAGGGGACGATCACCTCCCTGTCCTGCTGGCTGCACTATTTCTGATACACACTAGGATGCTGTTGGCCTTCTTGGCCACCTGGGCACACTGCTGGCTCATGTTCAGCCGAGCGTCACCCAACACCCCCAGGTCCATTTCTTCCACACAGCCTTCCAGCCACCCTGCCCCAAGCCCGTAGCAATGCATGGGGTTGTTGAGACCAGTGTGCCGGACCCTACACTTATTCTTATTGAACTTCATCCCACCAGCCTCAGCCCAGCAATCCACCCATCCATCTCCCTCTGTCCCTTCCTATCTTCAGAAAGATCAACATTTCCCCCCACCTTGGTGTCATCTGCCCCTCGTTACTGAGGGTACATTCAATTCTCTCATCCAGATCATCAATGAAGATATTAAACAGGGCTGGCTCCAGTACCAGCCCCTGGGGAACACCAGTTGTGACCGGTCATCAGTTGGATTTAACTCTGCTCACCACCACTCTGGGCCCATCCCTCCAGCCAGTTTTTTTACTCAGCAAAGAATGTACCTGTGCAAGCCACAGGCTGCCAACTTCCCATGGAGAATGCTGTTGGAGACAGTGCCAAAAACTTTGCTGAAGTCTAGGTAGACTACGTCAACAGCCATCCCCACATCTGCCAAGTGGAAGCCCATCCCAATCTGATGTGCCTGTGTTTTGGCCATGAAGGGCAGCTGGGAATTCACCCCTGCGAATGTTGCCTTCTGCACCCCTCCTTCAGGGCTCAGCCCAGTTCAAAGGAGATGCTCCTAATTAACCATAAGGACAGCTCTGAAGTCCTCAGGCTTTGGGATCTATCTCAGTCTTGGGTGAGGGGCACGCTGACCGATTTGGTGTGAAATCTCAGCTTCACCGGAGCCTGGAGTTGCTGATGAGCATGGTCTGGGCAGTACCAGGATGCCGACATCTCCCTGCCAGATGAAACGACAGTAGGGATGCTTTGGAGGAGTCATTTTAAAAACGTCGGTCCTGAAGAAAATGCTTAGGTGACAATTTAGCTGTGTGTTCCCTTCAAAAGTTCACAAATAAAAGTGTGAGAGGTCGGCTTGGGTTTTGTTATAGTGTAAAAGATGGAGATCAAATCTTCTGACCTCTAAGTCAGCAAGACAACTCCCTTCCGTGATCCAGGAGGAGGAAGCAGGCTCCTGATGTGTTTGACCGCTGCGTGACTCTGGAAATGCAAGAAGCTGTCAAAATTCTCCTTCCTGCCCTGCCAGGGTTGGCACCAGGGCAGCCTTGCTTTGCTGCACTTGGTGAAGAGCAGAACTTATTCCCTGCATTGCTCTCGTCTGAGCCCAGGGGTGCCAGGCAGGTCTCAGCCCCAGACTCACCCCACTCCATCCTGCGTGGGGATGTCCCAGCTGCCACCTCTGCATGTGGCAGCTGGAGGACTCTATGAGCCACAGACTGGGACACATGGACGTGCCTGAGGAACCCTGCTATGTGCATCAGCCCTAAAAGCACTGGTGCACATCCTTGCCGAGACTGTGAACCCAGTGATTTATCTCTTTTCTTTCCCTCGGTGCACATTAAAATGAGTTTGCCGGCGCTGCTGCTGCCTCCAGCTGAATGCGTGTGCTTCTTGGCTCCCCGCACACTGCTCTCTGCAGATGCCGTGTGCTTTGGCAGCCAGGCCAGTCTGGGCTGCAGGATATTACGCCTGGCAGGGACACAAACCCCTCCAGTTCCTGGAATTCGGATTGTCTCGCAGAGTGCTGATTAAGCAGCACTTTCTCTCTGCACCCAGGGCAAACCCCCCGTTGTCCCCAAGCAGGGCTGCTAGCGGCTCTGCTCCTGCACGGCAGCAGGAGTGCAGCAGGTCCACCTCCCCAGGCCATCAAATCAATGCACATCAAATCAGAGAAACAAGAGCTGTTTCCTCAAATGCACAGCTTTGCAGCCCATGGCACTGGATGAGCATTCACTATGCAAGGCTCTGTCTTCTGTGAAGTAATAAATCACTGAGAAAGCCTCTGCGTGAAGCAGCTGTGATGCCCTTCCTAGGCTGGCTGCCATGTCAGATGTGGAGGCTGGCTCCACAGGATGCAGGTTGGAACACACCTCCAGCACATATCTCCCACTACCCTCAAGAGCTGCTCTACAGGAGAGCGAATTCCACAAAAGCTTGAGCACGGGCAAAAATGTGCACAGGGGAATATTCCAGTAGAGCCCTAGAGCAGGGAGAGGCTGCACTGGTACGCACACCTCTGCTATTCCCACTCCACGTGTGGGTGTGGTGCTCCTCGAGCTCCCATGTCCCTTGGGTTGCAGTGTGGTTTGCTGGGGATGCTCAGCCTGTGCCAGGCTTCTTGGCTTGCTGCTCTACCACTGTGATTCTCGGCAGGTGTGCACCTGTGTTGGGAAGGCTTAGAGCATCCCCCGTTGCAGGGATCCAGTGTTGCTGTGAACAAGCACAGCAGCCACCGAACTATGGTCCCAGATGCATCTTTTTCTCATCCTTTTCTTCTGCCTGAGCTGCATCTTCCCCCGGCACACAGTGGTCTCAGTGCTGGCAGGGACTGCAGCAGCCCCAGGGTCGCTCCCATATAGCAGTGGGGTGAGGAGTCACATTGGCAACCAGCAATCACTCCGCCAGCCTTTGGGAGCAATGCTAGGGATGCTATGGGAAAACACACCTGCTGCTGCAGGATGGGCTGTGCAGGACAGCGGCCAGCGGGGACACGTGCGCCCCAGTGACAGGGTCACCAGCATCTCACCCCAGGAAGGCACACATCTGTCACCAGCGTGCACAACACCAGGGTCCCCCTGGTCCCCCCCTCTGCTGGGGAAAAACCCCTCTGTGCCTGAAGGGTTTCCTGTCCACAGCTCCCCATCCACACCCAATGGGGGATATGAGCAGGGGGACACATCCCAGGGAACATTTCCTTGTAGATATCTTATTTTAAAAAGAGCAACAAACAACAACCACCACTGAAGCAAGCAGCTTTCCTGCCTGCCTGTGCACCAAGCATTGCTCTGCTGGCTTCTCTCTCCAGCAGCGCGTGGGGCTCAGCAGCGGCTGCGTGTGCAAGAGGCGTGCACCGAGAGCCGGCTATAAACCGCCCGGCAGAGCTCTCCCCAAACCTCAGCACATTCCCGGGGGGACGAGTTAGGATGCAGCTTCTGCGTCACGCTGCCACGGGCTGCCCGCCTCGGCGGGGTTAAATCTCTCGCACACGTGTCCGGCGCAGGTTGTTTGCAAAGATTGGTGCCGGGCTCGGCTGCGCTCGGCTCCGTGCTCCAGGTACGTGGGGTGAGAGCGGGAGCGCGTGGGGATGCGATGGCTGAAGGACGAGCAGATTCCAGCGTTTCCCCTTTTTTGTTGTTGTTGCTATCCTGCTGCTCTGGTGGTTTATTTTTCTTCCCCCCAAGAGAAGGTCTTAATAGGATTTATCGCTGTTTTAAAACTTGCTGGGTGTTTTTTTTATATATCTGCGCTTTCCGTTTTGTGCTGGGGATTTTCTCACCATCCGAATGTTGGGGGGGACGGGGCAGGCTCCCAGCGTGCCCCTCCGGAGCCCCGTGCTGCAGGTAGGTGGGATGGCTGAAAACTGGGGCAGATCCTGCACTGATTTCTCTTAAAAGAAACAAGAGAAGGAATTCCGCAGACGTCTCCCTCCTGCTCGCAGTGTTACTGCACCAAGCGAGCGGGAGCTGCAGGTTATCAGAGCTTCATTTAAAACACTTCTTTTGGAAAGGACAAAGGAAACAATAGGAGTTGGACTTGATGATCCTTATGGGTCCCTTCCAATTTGGAATATTCTACAATTCTATGAGTTCCCTCTTATTTGGGACAATGGGATTTGCACGAGCGATGCAAAGCTAAGTAGTGCAGGTCATGTTTTCTCTTCCAGCACCGCACTCCGGGAGCAGGGACAGGAGATCCACGCTGCAATGCCGCTGCTGCACTTGCACCTCTGCTTCACCAGCGTGCTCTGCTGGCTGGCCCACGAGTCCAGCTCCTTGGTGCTGCCCAATGCCACCGAGCTCCTGTCCCCTCCTAGCAGCACAAGGATGGGTCCAGCTCCAGGTGCAGGGATGCCGCGGAGCCGCCGCCGCCGGTACCTGTCCCCCCGCGACATGAGTGCCATCCTGGACTACCACAACCAGGTGCGGGCGCAGGTGTCCCCCCCCGCTGCCAACATGGAGTACATGGTGAGTGTGCATCGTCCGTGCACGTTGTATTGTGGCTCAGTGCCCGTCCTGGGGATATTATGCATCCCAGCTGTGGGGCAGAGCGCTGCATGCCCAGAGCTTTCCCCCAGGAGAGAGGTGGGAGTGGATGCTGGGTGCGACCGCTGCATCTCATGCTAAAGCTGGGGCAGATGTGGGTCCCTTACCTCCCTGCCCCAGGGCTGGAAGTGGGGTTTTCCCACTGTCCCAGCAGTGCAGGGAGCTGTCGGCCCCACTCGTGCCTGCAGGTGTCCTGGGAGGCCCTGCAGCAGAGAGCAGAGCTGCTGGCATCACTGCAGTGCCCTCAGGCACCTGGGTGAGACTGGATCAGCTTCAAGCAGCCCGGAGCACCCCACCGTGCCCACCCTTCCTCCAGCATGGGCCATGAGGGGCCAGGAATTCCTGAGATCTCCTGGAGCTTCCATGCCTCCAGGATGTGCTTCGGGTGCCTCCATCCTGTGGAGCCAGGACAGCTGCTGGTCCAGGGACACATGCAACCCAGTGACAGTGTCACCAGCATCCCACCCCAGGAACGGACACCTCCACTGTCAGCTTGTCCCCCTGGTCTCCCCACTGCGCTGTTGGGGCAAAACCCCTGTGTGCCTGAGGGATCTGCTGCCCACAGCTCCCCATCCAGACCCTTTGGGAGATATGAACATGGGGACACTGTCCTGGGAATCTCTCCTTGTAGGTATCTCATTAAAAAAAAAAAAAAAAAAAAACAACAACAAAACAACAACCAGCAGCCACAGAGCAGCCTTCCTTCCTGCAAGCTCTGTGGCAGACACCCAGGGCATCCTAAATGCCTGCCTGCCAAATAACTCTCCGGGCATGGCTGTGGCTCATTCCCCACGTACTTCAGGATGGGTGAGGAAGCTTTAAATAATGCATGAAGGAAGCAGCTGTCCCAGAAGAGGAGCAGCGCCTCGGTGCCCCTCTGAACACAAGGAGCGGGTTTCTCCTCTTGCCTCCCCCCAACAGCCCAAATCCCCCCTGCCCTTCCCCTTTCCCCCGCCAGGTGTGGGATGAGCGGCTGGCCAGGGCGGCGGAGGCATGGGCTGCACGGTGCGTGTGGGACCACGGCCCCCCCCAGCTGATGAAGTATGTGGGGCAGAACCTCTCCATCCACTCGGGCAGGTAAGGGTGGGCTGGGGAGCTGGGTCCCACCATGCAGCCCCACGCTCAGCCTCTAGCCTCGGGCGCAGTGTTCCTGGGGCGGGATGCCCACTGACACCACAGCCTTCCCGTGGCAGGTACCGCTCCGTGGTGGACATGGTGAGGTCGTGGCACCACGAGCAGCAGCACTACTCCTTCCCGCACCCCCGCGAGTGCAACCCCCGCTGTCCCTCCAAGTGCAGCGGCTCTGTCTGCAGCCACTACACCCAGGTAAGAGCCCCGGCCCCTGGCTCCCCACTAAGCGGGGGGGTCTGGGTCCCTATTTAGGGTGGGTGGGCAGCAGCACTGCAGTCCTCTGGCAGAGGATGGGGCTCCCCAGGGCAAATGCACCTCAGGGGACCTCACGGCACGTGGGGCTGCCACTCCACTCCCTGGACACGCATTCCTCCTCAGGGAGCAGATCTTGCTTCCCTCTGCATCGATCCCTGCAGTTCGGTCCAAGAGCATTTTTCCCTCCTTTTCTCCTCATTATCCCACTAACACCTCAGAGGCTGTGAAGAGAAAAAAACCAAACAGCCCCTTCGCGCCTTGGCCGGCCATGAATCATCTCCTGCGTGACACAGTGGCTTTTTAGCGCTGCCCGGCTCCATGAATGCCCCCCTTCATCCCACGGCACCTCCAGCCAGAGCTGGAAGCCTCTCCCTGCCCCCCTGCCTCGGGCCGACCCCTCTGGTGTTTGCACGAGTGTCTGGAGCACAGCTGTGCCCGGGGCTGTCTGGGCCACAAATGGGCAAAATGCATGTTTATAGCAAGAAACTCAGCCTCCAGCGGCTTTAGGAGGGGCCCTCCTCCTTTGGGTCTCCTCGGGAGGGGTTTCACGTCCCTGCATCCCAGCTGGCAGCGCTGCAGGGACAGCTCTGGGGATGCGTTAGGGTGAGCGGGAGACATGACCCGGACTCGGCTGCTCCTTTAACTCAGGCAGCTCATCATGGCATACTGAGGCCACAGAACAGGGACACTGAGAAGTGGGTGTTCGAGCAGCGCAGGGGTGGGCATGGCACCGCACCCCGGCAGCTTGGGCCTGGTTCACCCCCTGGGCCTGGTGGAGTTTGCCCCCCGGACCCAGCGGGGCTGACCACGCCGTGTCCCACGCAGATGGTGTGGGCCTCCTCCAACAGGCTGGGCTGCGCGCTGCAGGCCTGCAGCAACGTGCAGGTTTGGAGCAGCACGTGGCGCCGGGCCGTCCTGCTTGTCTGCAACTACGCCATCAAGTAAGTGGGCGCGGGCGGCCGGCCCGGCTTGGTGCTGCCCAGGGTGATGCTCCTTCTCCTCTCCTCTCTTCCCAGGGGCAATTGGATCGGGGAAGCGCCGTACAAGATAGGGAGGCCGTGCTCAGCCTGCCCGCCCACCTACGGAGGAGTCTGCTCCAACAACATGTGCTTCACAGGACTCAAATCCAACCAAGTGAGCTGGTTTTAGGGCAGCGGCAGCGCTCCACGTCCCCTCACTACACCCCATGGGGACGGGGGCAGCAGGATTATTTATGGCACCACGACGCTTTTGTCCCCCGGCCCTCCCCGTGCTGCTTTAGGCTTTAGGCAGGACGCAGAGCCTGCTTTGGCCCCAGTGCTGCCACTCTGGGGGCTCTTTTTGGACACCCCCTGGGACCGCTACCATCTCCAGTTGCTTCACACCTGGGGAGCACTGGGGGTGCTGGGGGCACATGGGGCTGGTGGGGCCCTGCTGCGCAGGGCTGAGTGGGAGCTGTGCAGTGACCAAACTGTCCCTTTGGGACGAGCGACTGGAACTCAGTGTGCCACCTCTGCATGTGCCCCCCCCAGATGTGCCCCCCCACCCAATAAAGCACTCTGGAGACCCAAGTGCTCATGTCTGTCCTTCCTTGCTAAGCCCTTGTAACGTGGAGCCACGTGCTGTGTTCTGGGGTAACCCCAAATAGCAGAAGGGTGCAGGAGCCCTCAGCAGGGCTGTGAGCGTGCGAGATGCTGAGCGCTTTGCTCCATCGTGTGGGAGAAGCCAGCAATGCTGGGACACCGGGCACTGCAGGGACACTGGTGCTAAAAAGCCACGGCGTTATGGCTCAGGACTGTGCCCTGCCCACAGTGCTGGGGCTGGCAAGAGATGGGGCAGGCAGGGTCCTCTGAGGTGCCACCAGCTATCCCCATCTGCCAGTGCCTTGGATTTCTTCCAGACTTGCCTTTCCCACACTGCTGTGAAGGGCTTCAGCCTGGCCTGGAGGAAACAACAGGGCTCAGACACAGCCTGGGCTGCTGTGGGGGCAGAGCAATGTTCCCAGACTGGCAGAGATAGCTCAGGGTAGGCACTCTGGTGAGCTCAGAGAGTCCTGCTCCTGTAGTGTGCATCTCAGGAGGAAAGACACCAAGCAGCATGCTCCCACGAAAGCCCCCCAAAGCTCTCTGCAGGGCTCTGCCCCAATCTGGGGTCTGCATCTACACACCTGGTGAGCAGGAGGTCCTCAGGCACCCTCCTGGTGGTGCGGTCCAGCAGGGAGCACGGATGTCCATGGGTCACTGGGGACCATTGCAGGTCCCCTCACAAACCCCACAAATGCAGCCAGCTTGCCCCGCTGCTCCCTGAGCACAAGCAGATTATCATGCAAGCACCATCAGAAACAGAGGGGGAGGATTCATGGAGTGGAGATGGGGAGGGAGCTGCAAATGCCCCATGCCAGCCCCGTGCTCTGGGTACCACCCTGCATCTCATTGCTCCCCATCCGCAAGTACCTCCCCGGTTTTTCACTGAGAGGACAAGCCCTGAGCCCCGTCACTTGGCTGGGCTCTGCCCCAGCCTGCCCCAGCCCAGCTCAGCTCATCCCCAGCCTGGGGCCACGTGTTTTCACCCCTGCCTGCCTTTCTTCTCCATTGCATTCAGTGCCCACAAACCCCGCAGTGCCCAGGCACAGCAATGCCAAAGCTCATCCCGTCCTCCCCGTGGCAAACCCCAGCCTCCGCTGCCCCAGCCTTGGCACCGGCTGCAAGCAGGAGCCCCGAAAGAGTACAGTAAAAGCCATGTTTGAGTTTCTAGCTTGGCAGCAGTTACTATAGCTACAGCAACAGCACCTTGCAGATTGGTTTCCATAAGAGCTTGGTTACTATTTAACATCTCCACCCACATTAGCCCTGATTAAGCGAATCAATAAGATAACAAGAGAGGCAGGTTTTCTCGCCCTGCCTCTCCGCGCACTCTCCTGCCTTCACCTAGTTCCTTAGAAATACATTTTTATTTATTTATTTTAATTTTTTTTTTTTTTTTAATTCCTACACTTCCTCTGCTTTTCACCCCAAGTCCCCATAGCGGTAGCCGGCGAGACATGGTCAATGTAAGCACCCAGCTAAGCGCTAAGATGGAGGCTCCATATGGTGAGTACAGCGATCCCACCGCCCGCGCTGCCGCCCGGCTGCTGGGGGAGCGGGGCTGCCAGGGGACAGCGGCACCCGGCCCCACTGCCCCGCCGCCCACGGCTCCGCCACGTGCAAAGTGTGAGACGGAGGCAGAAAAAGGGTCCTTTTTTTCTTGCGTGTATGTATGGATAGAGAGATGTATTTTTTCTCTTTCGCTCTGCTTGGCTTGAAGAAGGAAGGTGCTGGAGGGAGCGGAGAGAGGCTGACTTGCTTGCAGAGGGGCTGCTTGCCCCGGATAAGGAGTGGGTTCTCAGCACAAGTCCTGCAGTCTGCAGGTGTGCTGCCCCAGGTCACAAAGCTAGCCTGGAGGCAAAGACTGCGTGTTCTGCAGTGTGCCCTGGCTGTGGGAGCAGGGATGTTGCCCACCAGTGCTGCTGGCCGGTGCAAGGGGAAGGGATGGGGTGATGCTGAGCAGGGCTCCAAGCAGGGATTTTAGTGCCTGAGCAAATGGCAGCCTTGAGGCTCTGTGGTGCAAGGCACCAGGCAGCACGCTCTGCCCCGGGTGCCAGGGCAGCCCCAGGCTGCTGCTCTTGCTTGCTGGGCCGGATGCCAACTGCCAACAAATGCACGTGGACACTAGGGGACAGAACCCCCTGCCAAGGTTGTCATCACCCTGCTGTTACCCCCTGGGTTCAAAAGCGCCTGTGCTGCAGCTTCTCTGGGAGGTGAGGGGCCAGGGCTGGTACAGTCCTGTGTGGCCTGGGAATCCCAGACCCCAGTGTGCAGGGCGAGGACCCAAGAGATGAGGTCTCATACTTACAGTGCTCTCTATCGCATCTCCAGGATTCTATTATCGCATCCCTGTGGCTCTCTTAGCACTTCCTTGTGGCTCTCTACCACATCCCCACAGCTTTCCATCACATCTCTATGCCACTCCATCACACCACCTTGCCTCTCCTTGCTCTACTTTGGCATTCTGCTCCTCTTCTTCCTTGCTCTATGCCCGTCCCAAGCACACAGCCCCACCAGCGTGTGCTGCAGAAGCAGCCTCAAGGGGCCTGGCAGTTCTCCCAGGTCACCTCCCCATGCTTTGCTCATGGCTGTGTTTCAGGTGCTGGTGCCTCTGGTTCCAGCCCAAGGATGCTTAGCCACACTCCTTGCATCTCCAAAGCGAAGACTGGGGATGTCCTTGCTTCAGGGACAGCCCTAGCTCAGCCCCATGCTGGAGCCCATGCAGTGGGGGGCCCATGTTTCATTGCCCCTGGACTTCAGGTCTCTCCAGATTGCTTTGCTTTTGGGCTCAAAATTCTCCCATTTCAACACACAGCTCCATGGTGGCACATCACTGTTCAACACTTCAGTGATCCATGGCCCACTGCAATGGAAATGCGTAGGAATTGCACAGGATATGCAATAGCATCCCTGGGTTGAACTGGGCTGAGCATGGTGTGGAGAGCTACAGGGAACAGGAGAAATGTAACAGTTGTGAAGCCCTTTGGTTTGCTCAATTTTACCATGTTGCTCATTTATTTATAAGTTCTCGGCATGCAGGACCTCTGGGGCTGCTGTCGTCCTACAGGAGCCAGCAGCAGGCTGGGAGCTGTCACATAAAAGCAGGCTCAGAAAAATGCTCAGCTTTCTGTCTGGTTGGTGCAGCTGGTGATGATGTGTCCAGCTGGTGCTGCTTTGGCAATGTGCGAGGTGACACGCGACGAAGGCTGTGAGTGAGTGAAATGAAGGCTGGGTGCCTGTGGGAGATGCAGGGGCTCTGCCCCTGGGGTCACAGCAGAATGGGATGCTGATGCTCATTTCAGCAGAAGGGGAGGCACAAGGGACATGGATGTCACAGCCGTGGGATGTGGCAGCACTGTGTGAAGTGGCAGGGTCCGGGTGTCCCCAAACTGAAGTGTCACCTGCCCTGTGGTACAGAGCCATCCACGACGCTGCAGCAAGCAACGGCCCCTGCAGACTGCTGATCCTAAGGGAGCTGAACAAGCTGTTGGATCACTTTTAATTAAGTGGTGTCATCCGTTTGCTTCTGGCTCTGGATGAGCAGCTGTATGCCAGCCCTGGCACACTGGTGATCTCAAACACGGGCAGGCACACAATGCCAATGTGAATTCTGCTGGGGATCAGACTGAGGGACAGCCATGGGGTGAGCCGGGCGCTGTGGCGGCTTGGGAAGGAACGCTGCACATCCCACCTGCACCCTCTCCCCATCTGTTTTGGTGCGCAAACAAAGGCGTGCTCCGTGCAGACACAGCTCGCACGTCTGTCCCGGGGCTGGGCTGCCGAGCTGGGGCCTCAAGAGGGGGAGACAGAAAAATAATAATAAAAGAGAAAGACAGGCCTCCCAGGCTGCAGCAAGAGGAGACTCAGACTGTTGGCAGAAGGAGGGGAGTCCTCATAAACTGAACGGGTGAAAAAGTTATCCAAATAGAGGGGGAGGAAGGGCTGGCGGGGCTGGGGCATGTTCAGCATCCTCACCAGCACCCGCCAGGGGCTGCAGGACGGAGAGAGGGGTGTGGGGATGCTCAGGATGCAGCCACCCTTCTCTCTGCTTTTATCCTCCCGATGAGGATACCAGGGCAATTGCCCTGAACCCTAGCGCAGCCAGCACCGCTCCGCACTTTGGGAGCAGCTCCCAGCGCCAGGGATGCCCTGCCCTGGTGGTTTCAGCAGGCAGCAGCGCATAATCGGGTCGAGCTCAGCAAAGCAGCTTTGGAAACCAGCTGAAAAATGCGAGACGTCAGAGCTGCTCAGGCATTTCGGTCAGATGTGGTGAATAGTTTCAGCTGAAGAGCATAAAAGCAGGCAGAATTTCTAAATATTTTTGCTTTTCCACGTGAAGTAACTACTTTTCATTGCAAAATGAATTTCATTTTTTATAAGCTTCCATTAGATATGACCCAAACTGAGCATTTTCCCCCTTGAATTCACGTCAGCTACTTCTTAATACCTCTGTTTAATTCTTGTCCATTGCATGAGGGCTGCAGGGTCTGGGGGGCGCTGGGACCACTTTTGGCTTGCGGTGACCGTAATGTCAGTGCTGGGGGTCGGCATTTACAGGGATCAGAAGCAGCCAAGCAGGATCTCGCAGCATCCAGCAACGAGAACTGGTAGGGAGCAAAAGGGATCATCAGTGGGCTGCCTTGGTTGGATCCAGAGAGCTGTTTGCTGGAGCTTGGTGGAGGTTTCTTTGGGCACGGCAGAGCTGGGGATGCTCCCAGTGCACCGAGCAGTGCCACTTCCTCTGCTCCTGGGCAGCAGCACACCTTGCCCTCAGCTTTGCTTGAGAACATGACAGTATTTTCTATGTGTGGCAAGGAGAACAGAAGCACGGCTGTACAGCGATATTTGCAGCAGGAGCAGGGCCAGAAGCACTGGGGTAATTCATAGGGCAGAGACAAGGGTTTGTGGAGGGAAAGAGGGAGCATCTGGAAGTGTCAGGGTTAGAACATGGCAAAACGCTGCAAAAAAAAAGCCATCGACAACTGTGTTTGGGCTCCTTCACTGTTTGCTTTCCTCAAATATTCAAGCAAACAAGTTTCCTGGCAGAAGTATTTGTGGAAATAACAAATGTTGCAGGATTTGCATAGAAGGGAAACTTCAAGGCAGTGGCTGTATCGTGAAGCCAGATCTGATGGCTCAGCTCACCGGCACCAGGCAGAGGCACCACACACCACATTCCCTCCAAGCTCCTGATCTCAGCCAGGTCCCAGGAGCAATTACTCCCAGGAATGGCTCATGTCCAAGCTTCAGCCTGAGTGTCAACAGAAATCACCCAGGAAATCCCCTCAGGGAAAGCAAGCCTGAAAAAATAATGATGTGCTTGAGAAGATGCTCCAAAGCTTCACGAGAAGCAGCTTCCTGCAGAGCTGTGTCTGTGGAAAGGCACCAGCTGAGGAGTGAAACCTCCAAAAAGCTGTGGGTCTGCGTGGCCAGACCAGAGTTCCCATCCCAAAATGCTGCAGCCACTAGAGGGACTCTGGCTGCATCCCGTGGGACCAGGAGCCCCTGTGCCAGGGTGGGTGGGGACGATGGCCATGGGTCCTTGGAGCTCCCAGCACACAGCATGGGCACAGCCAGTGCTGGCATCTCCCGTGGGATGAGGAGTGGAGGTGGGGAACACGTGACAGCACAGGTCACCATGCATAGGACATATCCAGGACAATGCTTCGGGAGCTCCGACACCTCCTCCGGGCATCCAAGCCTCTTTTCACACCAGTTGTCATCACAGCCCTGCAAGGTCTCTCCCCTCACCTTGCTCATTCCCTCCCAGCTGGGCAGTGCGCAGGTCTCCCAGCTCCTTCCTCACAGCTTTGACCACATATATCCCCAAACTCCTCTGCAGGCTGGGTGGCTCAGCACCCGGCACCGAGCGTGGGTGCCCAAACCCCCCAGCACAGGACCAAGGGGTAGCTTTCACCTGGCTCTGCACAGCAAAGCTGTCCCAGCCATGGGCGTGTGCAAGATTTTATAGGTGATAACCTCTGGGAAAGTGGGAAACGCGGGGAGAGCTGTACACTCAACTTCCTGGCATGGCCCAACGCTCTGCTTAAGAGAGCCAATGTCAACAGATAGCCCTGAAGGAAGGAGCAAAACCAAACACATGGGCACTTCTCAGAACAAGAGCTGTAAAACCTGCGCAAACCTGAACAAGTGGCACAACGCTCTTTTTATGTGGTCAGAATCAATAGTCGAGCCCACTCAACATGTTTGCCGACACATACAACAACAGCCACCGCGCCGCATTTATGGCCCAGCGCCCGTAACGGAGCCTGCGGGGCTCAGCTCCGCGTGCCACGCTTGGCCGTCTCCCTCCCTTGTCTGCTCCGATGGGATGCTCGGAATCCTGCCGCACGGCAGAACCTCGGTGCCCCATGAAGAACCCACGGCCCAGCCGAGCTCAGGGGGTGGTGGGGCGGAGGAGGCGGTGGCTTTGCCACACAAGGACATCCTGGTGGAAGCCGAGGCGGGCGCTGCCGCGGGTGTGTGCTGGTGACTGCCACCATCTGGGAGAAACCTCTGTGTACTCGGGTGTGTCCCTGTTCCAGGCGTTGAACAGTGGTGTGGAAACAGATGGGTGAAGGGAGGTGTCACGGGGTTACCTGCAGTTCAGCCCCGGCCCTGCCTCCAGGCAGCGTGTGTGGCTGCTCCGGGCCCATGTCCATCACCGTGGGGCAGGGTGCCTGCTGGGCTGGGGTCACAGAATCACAGAGGTTGGAAAGACCCCTAAGATCCCCAAGTCCAACCCCAACCCACCCCACCATCCCCTCTAACCCACATCCATCAGTGCCACATGCCCACAGTCCTCCAGGGATGGTGACTCCTCTACCACCCTGGGCAGCCTGTGCCACTGCATCACCACTCTTTCTGAAAATAAATTTATCCAAATATCCAACCTCGCTGCTCCCCTGCAGGGGCTCCGGCCGCCCCTCCCAGCCCCGCATCTCCTATCGAGTGCACTCCTGAAACCTCAAAGCCAAACTGAATCCGCCTCCTGCCTCCAGACAGCACCTTCTGTTTGAACCAAAGTGTCATTCCCAGTCCACAGCTCACCAGGAGCCTCTGGGCAGCTCCTGGCAGCTGTGTGCGATCCCAATGAACTCAGAAGAGCCCCAGGCAACCCAGGATGAGAGTAGAGACTCGCAGATGTGGGACAGGGACAATCTAGTAAGGATTTGGCCCTCTGGACTTGTACCTTTGAGATGGCACTGAATGGGCTTAGGGTTTGGGTTTTCATGTCATTTGGCAGTTGGGAAATCCCTTTTTGCTCAGCCACGGTGCAAGGCACAAGCAGGGATCACGGCAGCTGAAAGCTCAGGTTGACTGGGACACGCAATCCTAGATTCCCCATCAAGGGGAGCTGGGTGAACCAATCTGCACAGCTTCTCACCAAACCTCAGCCCCGAGAGCTTTCCAGGTCCCAGTTCTTTGGGTGAGGACTGGGGCAGCACAGGGCAGCAGAGCTCCTGCAGTGCTGACACGGGGGCAGTTTGAATCTTAGGATTCGGTGCCCTGCAAGCACAGAGCTGAAGGCTGCCAGAGATGGGGGCACCCCATGTGCAGCCCCCACCCTCCAGCCCGCTCTGCCTCCGCACCTCCCCATGGAGCGCCGTGCCCGCGCGGCTGGGAGCTGACACAGAGGTTGTTTCTCAAGGATATCGGGTTATGGGTATTTATATAGAAACATTTTAAAGTGAAAGCTCCCAGCCTCTCCCCACAGAGCCAGACCCGCTCCTGCTGTTAAACGCGCCCAGGCACATTTTCAATCCAGCCTCCAAAGCTGCACGCAGGATCAGGCACTCCTGCACACAGAAACACGGCTGCAGGCCAGAGCCCGGGGCGAGGGCACCTCAGCAAGGTGGCCCAGGAAGCCCCGAGCATTGCTGTGGGCTCCAGGAGCGGAGCACAGACCCAGAGCCACCTTATAATTCCCCTGCGGGCAGCGGCCAGAACCCTTTAAAACCTGCAGCTCTGCGGCACAAACTCCCGCTCCCCATCAAATCTCATTGTGACCAGCATTAAGGGATTAGCCGATCCCACACCAGCTCCCTCTCGGGCATGGCTCTCGCCCCGCAGCCCGCCGGGGGCTCGCCAGCCGCACGGCCCTGCACGAGGCCGAGACTCTTTAGCTCTGCCCGCGGAGCTGAGCGCTGGAAGATGAATGGCAGCAGATGCCACCTGCTCCGGGCAACACCAGGTACCCGCACGCCGGCCCTGTGCTTTGTGCCCCACCATCCAGGGGGACATCGGTGCTGTGGAGTGGGGGGAGAGCAGAGGTGGCGAGCAGGCCGCCTGCAGCTTATTCTGGGGTGCTGCTATTTGGGCAATTCCTCGCAAGCAGGGTTTGCGCTCGCGGCGGCTGCGTGTCCCAAGCCACCGTGCCATGGGATGGGCTCCGTGTGCTGGGGGAGGCACGCAGTGGGAGCTGCTCCCGGCACGTACCTGCAGCCTGCATCAGCTGGTGGTTGATTTAGAAAAGCTTATGGCTTTGGCATCCCGTGATACGTTTACTAGAAATGGTTTATTTCCTCAAATGATGTCGTTTATGGTCATAATATATTTTAATTTCTTTATGGCTGAAGAGGCCAATGGCACCGGGCCATGCAGGAGTGTTAAGGGACAAATAATAACGTTATTCTCTCTTGGAGACATAGGTCGAATACTTAAAGCGGAATTAGCAGTTTGCCGTGCTGCTCGTTAGCAGTGGGTGCTGCCGTGCCCCGGCCTTGTGGCATTGGGGACTGCTGAGATGAGCAATCCCCTCCCTTGGCTGCCCCCTATGCGACACAACTTGCACATTGAGCGTTCAGACACGGCCATACCTTGTGTGCTGGCTTTTATTTCCGCGGCAGTAAGCAGGAGCGTTGGGAAGGTGACTGCTGTGGTGTCCATGGGCTGCAGGTGCCACCAGTGAGCTCCTGCTGGTGGCTGCTCCTGTTTGCTCCTCTGGCCGTTGTTCTGTCAGAAGTCTGAGGACATTGGGGACAATCCAGGTTATTCAGTCACGCTCCTGTAGAGAAAGAAGCGTTTTGCACCAAGTTGTTTCCTTTTGACTCCAGAAACTAGAAGCTCTCAAATTTTAACTCACCACCACCTATACCTCTTCTAACTCAGATCCGACCACTGCTCCCAGCTCTGGCAGCCCTCACCCTTCCCAGCGCTGCCTCCCTTCAGACACACCTGGCCCTTTCCCGACATGTTCCCCTAGAAGGAGGGCAGCTCGGGCACCCAGCTCCATCGGGTTCAGCACGATGCTTCTCACCCTGAGCAGCTCTGAGCTGGGACTGCCTGTCCTCTGAGGACATGGGGTCAGAGCTCCCCTGCACTGCCCAGCTGCTGCCTGAGCTCTCCCGTCAGACCCGGAGCAGCTCTGCAGCTGTTTGCCCTAATTCCATGAGCTAACGAAGGCCAATCCTGCGAGCCCCAGCGGTGCCTGGAGGTCACCAGCAGGCACCTATGAAATTCACCTTTGCAAAAAGATTTAAAAAATTCAAAAAGAAAAAAAAAAAGAGAAAGAAAAAGAAAAAAAAAAGGTAAAACTTGTTGTGTAACCTTTGTTGATTTTGGCTGTTCTCCTCAGCCTATTTCTCCACCAGCTGGAACGACCCCAGGCTGTTACACGTGTATAAAGAACATCAGGTATCAAGTCAATGAAACAGAGGGCCATGGCAGAGCACAGAGCCCTGCGGGAAACCTGGCAGCAAGCGTGCTCTCCAGCACTGCTGCTTCTTCCCCACGCCTTCTGTTCCCCTACAGATTGGGGCTGAAACTGGCAGATTTGAGCTGAGCATCTGCTGACACACAGTGAATCTGGAACATCACATGGCAGCTCCGCTCTGGAGCTTTTCCTGACTTCTTCCCAGATAGGCAGCAGCCTTGCGGGAAAGCTTCTGGGCTTCCATTCAGTCCCATTTGGGATTCAGTGCAATGCTGAGAGATGATAGGGCTTCAGGCAGGGCAGCAGGGATTGGAGGTGGAAGCTGTGACTTGGGCCGAGCTGCAGACTGCGGTGTGATGGAACAGGGTGAATGTAATGGTTCCTCTTCCTTGCTTGTTCTCACGGTGCGATTTTGCATAAAAACACAGCAGCCAGATTTTCAGAGTCACAAGCACGCACTTGTGGCTCCCAGCACACCGACGCTGTTCTCGAGGGCTGCAATGTAGCCAGAGTGACTGCAAATACAAACCAGCTAGGCAAATGCTCCGACGTTTCTGAGCACAGCTGCCATCCTGAGAACAGCTCAGACTTTCTTTGTTTCCACTGTCCTTGCAGAACAACAGCTCCCAGGAGTAACAGCAATTACTTCCTCAAGTTCAGACCTTTGTTAGTCAGCACAATAAACCCCTTTCTGATCCCGGGATGAAAGGCACGCACAGTGTTATTGCTGAAGCAGTGTATGCCGAAACGATTTGTCAGTCCCCATGTTCACAGCAGCTATTTATTTCAGCTCCGTTAATGGCCTCCAGCTCCAACATCCATCCCAGCTTCAGCTGGAGCGAGTGCATGTCGCTTTGGGAGAGGATTTCGAGCGGAGCCATCTGCCTCCTTTGGGGTGTTTATTCCACATGTCCAAAAATGGCCTTGATTCACCGTGCGGTGATCATAGGATCATAGCACAGCTTGGGTTGGAAGGGACCTCAAGGATCATCAAGTTCCAACCCCCAGCCCCCAGTGATTTAATGGCCTGGGTTGTTCTGGTTGGTTTGGGCGCTTCCACAAATTTCGGCACTGGTGAGGAATGTCCTGAGGTCGTCTCCATCCGTCTCCATCCTCCAGAGCGGTGCTGATCTCCAATCAGCATCCATCCCACAGCCACCGCAGCTTCAGCGCTGGGGAAAAGAAAACACCAAGAGTCATGTGCCATAGGGCAGGGAGATAAAGCGCCTGCAGCCCCTGCACGCCCCGCGGAGCTGCTTACGAACACACCGACAACGCTGCTCCATGAGTCACACCGCTCCGAGGCAGAAGGCAAAGGGGGTTTGGCAGCGTGGCCTAAGTAGCCCTGTTTACAGAAAGTCTGACAAAACACGAGCCCTTGGCTTTATCTTTCCCATTTGGAAATAGCCACAGAGCAAATATACTTAAGGCACGAAGGCAGGGGGATTCATATTGACTTTAGAAAAAGCTGTTCTTTAAAAACAGGAAAAACCCTCATCCGCGAGGTGTGCGCATGGGTGCTGGATCCAAAAGTCCTGCACGGGGTTACAGCCGGCCCGCTAATCTGTGCCATTTCTGTGTGAACAAGTCATGCAGTAAACTGCTCTCTGTTAATTTTTTAATGCAGAATAAACAGGTCAAGAAATGATTAGCATGAGAATAAGTTGAGCTTAATCAGGAGAATCGGAAAAGATGAGAGGGACGAGGCAAACCGGGGTTATCAGTTAACCATATGGAGCAGTTCTGCCTCCGAGAGCGTCCTCCTTCTGAAGCTGCCTACCTTTCCCTTCCCTAATTTAAATGATGAGCTAAAATTGCTGGTATAAGCACAATGGAAGCCCTTGTTTCACCTTCTCATTTTCTATGGCTGCCCAAACGGATTGCAGGCGATAAGGCTCCTACCTGGTTGCTGCAGATGGCCGTTCCCATTCCGCCTTCAGGAAGGAAGCTGCTGAAGTCAGGGCTGCGAGGCACAAAATCCACGTTCAGCACGTCGGAGCGCGCTGCTCTGGTGCAGATGTGGTGGAGCGATCCTGGCAGAGCGGAGACACGCGTGGGCAAGGGGAAACGCAGCCCTCGGGACTGCTTGGAGTGGAGTTTGGTCAGTGGTCGGAGATCTATATTCTCAGATAGGCAGGACTTTGTCCACAAACTGGAATTTGAAATTTCAAAGGGGAGTTTAAAAAAAAAAAAAAAAAAAAAAGCAGAAGGGACCTTTGCATTTGTGGAGATGACTGTGCCGGTGACGTTCCCCTGGGACTGTTGTTCCTTGTCTGGTTCCTTGGCTTCGTGCTTCCCCACCCGCTTGCTTGGCGGAATGGCGGTGGGCTGCAAAGCCCGGGCCTTGTTCGTAGCTTTCCTGTGCTAGGGATGCTCGAGATCCAATGAGACAAAGCCCTGGGCAGCCCCTGCTGCTCTCAGCAGGCCCCGCATGGTGCGGGAGGTTGCGTAGAGACTCCTGAGGTCCCTTCCAGCCTGAATCGTCCCATAGCACTCCGTTGTGGAGGAGCCCTGTGAGAGGCTCACCCACCTGAGACCAGCGTCTAGCGAGCATGGCACCCAATGGTATCCGTACCATAAACACTCTATTAAATAATCTATTCCTGATTCTCGTTTACTGATAAGCACAGATCTTATTTTCAGGGAATTCCCTTTTGCTTTGGATTAATTTGCCAAAGATATAAAGTGGAATTAGTGTCATGAGGTGCTGTAGTGGAAAAAGACAGAAGAATTTATTGCTCAGCTGATAAAAATCAACTCATCACTTAGCACAGAAGGCTGCACGCCCTGGGGCTGTAATGGCTCCTCTGCAGCCATCTCCTGGCATAGCTGGAGGGCACAGAAAATGCCTCCATCCTAAAGCAGCTGCGGCACATCGTGGTCCTATTAACTACTATAGGGTGCGGTGACATTGGCAAGCTGTCCCCAGAAGCCACCGTGCGGGGATGTGGGACGAGGGCTCCCAGCAGCCCAGTTTCCAGGCAGGGTCCCTGTGCCATGAGCCCATCCCCAGGGCAAAGGAAGTGCACGGCGTCCTTCACCCTGGAGCTGAGACAGGGGTTTTGTGATGGGGCACCAGTAGCAAGAAAATGACAGCCCACACAAACCCACAGATGGAAAGCTCTGTGTCCCAGCCTCGTGAGCCACCTAATGCTCCCCAAACTTCCCCGCTCCTTATCTGCCCCTCCTGCACACAGTGACTTTCCGTCTTCTGTTCCTGTCCCTCTTAATCCTTCCCGCCCTAGGAGCAAATGGCCTTATTTTGTCAGCAGGCTATTGAAGCAAAAGGGTTGTTTTGCTGAACGGAGAAAAACGGGCCATGCTTTTATGGTATTTTACTAGACACTGTGGCAAATCCTGCACATATTTGACCAAGTGTCTGTAGCATTTATCTAATCAAAGGGATCACTGTGGCCTGAGCAGGGCTGGGACGGAGGTCCCTGGGATGAGGCCACCGCGGGGCTGTGCTCTGCCTCACCACCTCCGCTCTGCTGCACATCATTACAATGATTTTTGGCTCAGGGTTGTTGCTTCCAAAAGGAAGAACCACTGACCACGTGAACACAGAGGGGCTATTTTCCCTGCAGAAAAGGATCACCTACTGCCAGCCCCAAATAAGAAATCAGGAGCTTTCCCTTGCTCTCTGCTTTGTTCCTGCAGATGTGTAGCCTTAAGGTAAAAGCGCTCTTTGGAAGTGGTACGTGATGCTTTTGGGAGGCAAGGGCTGCTTGAACAATCCCCAGCACTCCTAAACGTGAGCAGCAAGTCATTGCACCAACAGCACGTACCGCTGCGGGGCCAGGGACCTCGGGGCCATACTGTGGCTAGGAGGGCTCGGGGAGCCAGGGCTGTGCTGGTGCTCTGGGAGGCACAAACACAAGCAAGTTTGGAGCCCAAACTGGCAGCGCGTGGACTCGGTCACCTGGTGCCGATTGTGAAATCAAGGGGATGTTTTCAATGCAGAGGGAGCTGATGCTGAATCATTAATTGCTTGTTTTCCCGTGCCATCCAGCCGACGCCATTGGGTAATCAATTAAATCTTGCATTGTCATGTGGTGCAAATTGCACTGAAACTTGTCAGCCCTGCAAAGCAGAGGGCCCAGAGAACTCCTGGGCAGGCAGGAGGGCAGCAGGAGCCCGGCTGCTTGCTGCTGCTCGGTGGGGTTCTGACACGAGGCCCCAGTGATGCCAGCAGGCGTGATGCAGCAGAGAGCTCTGCTGGGCTGAATTAATAGAAGGAAAAATCATGCTGCAGGAGTCAAGCCCTGCTGCGCCATAAAACACCCAATGAAACTTTTAAGAGGCCAAAGCCAGGCTGGGGTGTGCTCAGCAGCGAGCAGCCCATTGCCAGGACAATGCAGCCTGGCCGTGCCCAGCACAGCCCGCCAGCCCCGCTCGTCCCCTCACTGTCCCCTCCATTGCGTGCCTGGTACTCAGACAAACCCTCACCCCTAAGGTTGTTTGGGCACAGCTCAGGAGCGGGACCCGTTTATAGGGCATTCAGCCCCTGTAAAACTGGGTTTATAGGGAAGTAAAATGAGTCCTACGTTGTTACTTTGCATAGCAACGTGTAAATCGCAATGTGGGTGCTGACCTTCCCTGGGAGGGAAAGGGAGAGGAAGGGAAATGCTTTGGGAGGGAGGGAGCGAGAGAAGGAGGGATCGGGGAGTGAAAGCAAAAAGGGGAACGCAGAGACAGGAGTGGGGCACAGCCTTGTTCCCCAGGCAGGGATTTTTGTGCCTTCCCACCGCAGGCGCAGCCCAGCACCAAGGTCAACAGCCCCACAAAGGTGTTCCCTGAGCAGCCAGTGCTTCTCCCCGCGTGTTCCTGGGAGCTGGGATCAGCACAGCTCCTCGAGATGCAATCATAAACAGTCAACAAGAATCACTGCTGCTCCACCAAAAAAAAAAAAAAAAAAAGCCAACAGCCATGCAGCGTTAGCAGTGGGTGAGATGATTAAAGATTAACCCCCTGCCTCCACCCCTCTGAGGAGTATAGGCCTTGAGGCTCAGCAAATCCTTTCAGAGAAATATTTGAAATAAAAGACAACAGATAGGGGACGCAGCGAAGGCAGAGAGAGGCAGTAGGGCCAATAGCCTCGGACAAGGGAATCGGCGCGATCTGGCCCGTGTTTGCCCATGATAATGCGCCTTTCCAAAGCCCTGATAGACATGGAGATGGCCGATTATAGCGCGGCGCTGGACCCGGCGTACACCACCCTGGAGTTTGAGAACATGCAGGTGCTGGCCATGGGCAGCGGTAAGTCCGCTCCGGCGGCGATGGGACGAGCCGGGCTGCAGGGGGACGCGTCCCCAGGGTGGTCACTGAATGGCTTGGGGAGGGCTGGGGGCACGGCGGGGGTCCTGCTGCCTCCAGAGGGAAAGCGAGGTGGCACAGCGATGCCCTGGCGCCTCAGGGATGGGAGTCGTGGTCCTCAGCAGTCCTCAGCCTGAGCTGAGGGCAGAGGGGTCTCACCACTCCCAGGCTCCCACAGAAAGGAAAAAAAGAACCAAAAAGTGCCAATTAAACACTGCCTATGGCTCACCAGAAAGCCAGCCCTGTCCCTGTAGCTAGCTAGCTGTAGCTAGATCTTCCCAAAAGCAGAAAGCTTCTTAGAGCCTGGCCAGGGTGCAATCATCCCAAAATGCCACCCAAGGGCTGCCCCAGGCAGGGCTGCTCTGAAGCTGTGGCCCCGTGGTGCTGCCATGCGGGGGGAAGCACGGGGTCTGCAGAGCTGCGGGGCCAGGGACTGGCCCCGGCTGGAAGGGAGCCAGCAGCCCTGGGGGGAGGGAGATGGGCCCCCTCAGCAAGGTGGGATCACACTGAACCCACAGGATTTGCAGTAGTGGCCCACTCGTTTGGGGACCAAGGATTCCGCTTGATCAAATGCCCAGTGATAACAGAAGATTCCTCTCCAAGTCCCCCTAAAGTCTCTCTAAATATGTGGTTAATGACTAAACTGAGCACGCTGCAGAAAGTGACCCCCAGGCCCTTTTTCCCCCCCTCTCCATGTCACCCCTTTCCCGCTGGGCTGTGCAAGCAGTACAGCTTTCCCCACGATGCAACTCCGCTCCCCACGGAGCTGAAGCTGCACATCCCCCTGCCCAGGGCTGGCCCTACCCACCCCAAAGCCACCCCTTAGCCCCACCAGCGAGCAGCAGGACATTGGGATGAGGCACAGCTCTGCTCCCAGCAGGGAGAAGCCAGGGGAGCTGCCCTGCACGGAGGCTGTGAGCTGGGCTCCACAAGGTCTGGGGGTTCTTACAGGACGAGCTCAGGCACAGCGCTGCATCCTGCAGCCTACGGGCAGATGAGCCAGCTGGGTTATGGGGCACTGGCTCTGCTCTGCCTGTGCCCAGTGCCTGGTGGGGGGCAGGTCCCACACAAATTAACTATAACTCCAAATGAATGGCCATTAAACTCACTTCACCACAGCAGCCAGGAGTCCACGTTTCTGGCATTATAGAAATAAGCTTAACTGGAAAGTTATCCATTAAGAAATAATTCCATTTTTGGTCAGCTCTTAGACCAGGTGTGATTTCTTTGGTAATGGTGCCAATTTCTTCTTCACCTGTTTGCAGCATGATACACACGCTACTAGGAGGGATTTATGTCACACAGACAGATGAGCACTGTGACTGGAGGTGGATTGGCTCTGTTTTCCTCTCTGTTGCAAAGTGCTATGTCTAGATGGAACTGAAAACCTAACTTTCTTCCTGGAACAAGCGTCATCCAGCTGAACCCTCGGGATGCACTCAGGGGAAGGATCTGGGAGGCAAGCGGCTCGCTGTGCCCTGCAGGAGTGAAGGACACACAGCCCGGTGCTGAGGAGCAGAGGAAGGAGCTTCCTGAGCTGGCACAGGAACACAGCTCCTCAGCCCTGCGGTACAGCAGGGTGTGCCAGGCCCAGAGAGAGCAAACTGTGACTCAGGAGAGCAATTGAGGAGGGACATGAGGAATTAGAAAGAATGCAGGCAGGGAAAGGAAAGCTGCTGCCAGAGCCGGGGGAGATGCCCTGCATGAGCTCATTGCGGGGATCACAGCATGCATTCCAGGTCACCTGTACCCACACACCTGCACCAAGGGACAGCATGAGGAGGCTGAGTACCTCCTGCTGCAGAGCCCACTACAACCCATTCCTTCCTAAACAAAAGCTGAAGTTGAAGCCCTACACCTGATATATTACCTTAGCCCTCTCCAACACACAGGCCCCAGCCAGCAAAGGCAGCCCCCCATCCTGGGACCAACCCTTTCTGAGCACCGGGCCCTTTGCAGCCCCTCTCTGGTGGGTGCCAGGTGTGAGCAGCTGTGGCCCTCCTGAGTAAGCATTAACTGTGTCTCTGACAAAGCCAGGGGGCTGTGGGCAGGGAGAAGGTGAGAGGGGAGATGAGGAGCACAGAGCTGTTCCCCATAGCCCTGGGGAGGTCAGTGCTCACCCCTCAAAGCGACTGCCAGGCCCTCAGAAGTGCAAGGTGAACGTTCTCTGGGAGCTCCGTTGGTTGTGCAATGCCCACCTCTGTGCTGTGGGATGCAGGCTGGGTCATGAGCAGTGCCTGAAAGGTCCTCTTAGTGGCTCTGTCATGCTCTGAGACTCTGCTGGCCTGCTGATCTCCACTACTGGACTTTGAGGGGGCTGCTGGGATAGATGTGCTCAGGTATTAAAGTCTCAGAAGGTTTCTGTGGCTTTGTAGATCCTAGGTATCATTTGCAAATGGGATTTCCACTGAGGCCCATGCTGATATAAGAAAATGTGCTTGGGAGGGGACAATTAGATCAACTGAATAACGAGCTGATCCCTTCAGCCTTGAGGTTTGTTTGGCTTGCTGGAGGGGTGTTAGTGTAGGGCTTGTATGGTTTTGAACCTTTCAGGTGTTCTCTCCTACAGAGGCTGCTGCAATTCCCCACCCTCTCAAAAACACACGACACATGCCAGTTCCCTTACAGCTTGTAAGGACTGCAGGGTGCATCTCATGTCCCATACTCTGGAAGATACCCAGCATACAGCCTCCTCCACATTACAGTTTCCCTTTTCCCTTTCTGGGTTGGCTCGATCAGTCCTTTCTTGCACAGTTAGTATTTGCCCACGAGTTTTCCAGCTGAAGCCATTTGCAATTGTTGTGCACCGAAAGCCTCCTTCACTTGAAGCCCCTTTCAGGGCTGTAACACCAACACCTTGCTAACAAACCAGCAGCTCACCCCGAGCTGTAAAACCTCAGCTCTAACTGCACCAACTCGTTCTCTGGCCATGCTGCAGAGGCCCAAAGCATCTGCAAATCCCCCAGGAATTTTGGCTGTGCTTTGTGACAGCTGCAAATGGGTTTCTGTGTAGCCTGAAGGCATTGCTGGAGTCATGCCTTTGGGAAGAGCTGCTGCTCGCCCTGGCACACCAGCAGCGTTAGCACATTCAAGATGCAATGACTTAGGACACCCAGAGCACCCACCACTTCTTATGAACTGCTGCAGCTGCCTGGTTCTTCGGAAAATCACTGGAAAAGGAGTTAGGAGATGTTAGCTGTCTGTCTCACTGTGTTCTTGCTGTGTCCTTTCCCAAGCAGACACATCTCCATCAGAAGCAGCCAACCTCAATAGCTCCAGCAGCATCGGGGTGAGTGCACTGTGTGCCATCTGTGGGGACCGTGCCACGGGGAAGCACTACGGAGCTTCCAGCTGCGATGGCTGCAAAGGCTTCTTCAGGAGGAGTGTGAGGAAGAACCACATGTACTCCTGCAGGTAAGGACAGAGGGGGACAAAACAGCTCCCAGCAGCTGTGCAGCAAAGCTGAGTGCTGCAGCATGGCCCTTCATCCTCTCTGTATCCTTCACTGTCTTCTCTGACCTCATCCCCTGGCTGGGAAGGGCCAGAGGCACGGAACAGCTCTTGCTCTGACACTTCTCTTGCAACACGTTGGTAATGCAGTGTGCCCATCTCTGCGTGTCCCTGTGTGACTGGATGGGACAAGCACATTGCTCGTGCCACTCACACACTGTACCTTGTGCTGCTAGCACAAGGCCCTCGGCTCTGCCAGCGACTGTGACATGCTGCTTGCTGCTCTGAGCAGCTGAGAATGAGAGGTTTGCAGTGGAAATCAAGGAATCCGCAGCTCAGAGTGTCAGAATCACTCTGGCTTTTTGTGTGACCCACTCCTGACAGCCACTTGGTGAGTGTGAGCAGCAAGATCACTCTAAAAATCTGAGCGATAGAAGCTCCAGACTTAGCAGTGCACGTGAAGCATATGGTTGCTTGCAACCCGGGGCTGTTTAGGCTGTGTGCCCAGGGAACCCCCTCCCCACAGCTCCAGTGGAATAAAGCCAGGGTGCCCAGTTCTCCTGACACAGACCTTTTATGACAGTGCTTTAAGAGCTGCTTTCTGGCATCCATTTGGGCAAGTCTTAGCTTGGGTCTCTCAAAAGGGTGCTACACACAAGCCTTTTCAGAGCTACAGAAATCTGCATGGCTGGGAGCCCTTTTGCAGATCTATATGCCTTTGTCTTTGCAAGCTTGATCAATCAGCAGCAAATTAGAGCGTATTTGCAAGTGAAATTCATGCTGCAAATGGCTACCAGGCTTATGCTGCATACAGCAGATCAGTGTAACACACCGTCATCTGCGATCGATGTGGTGATACAAGTGGGCAGGGAAGGAGCTGGGTGCTTGCCATCTCCTCTCTGAAGCACAGGCAGCTCAGAGCTGTTTGTGTGCCAGCGATGCCATCCAGAGGTCAGCAGGAACCTCCCAGAGCCAACACTGCCTTGGAGAGATGTGGGGACTTCAGCCCACTTCTGCCCCTCTTCTCCCTTCCCTTCCCTTCCCTTCCCTTCCCTTCCCTTCCCTTCCCTTCCC
>NC_034427.1:5090048-5185881 GCF_002078875.1 Numida meleagris | reverse complement strand
TCCCTTCCCTTCCCTTCCCTTCCCTTCCCTTCCCTTCCCTTCCCTTCCCTTCCTTCCCTTCTCTGTGACAGGCTCAGTCTCACTGCTCCTCACACCTCTGTTTCTCCCCAGGTTTAACAGGCAGTGTGTGGTAGACAAAGACAAAAGAAACCAGTGCCGATACTGCAGGCTTAAGAAGTGCTTTCGAGCAGGGATGAAGAAGGAAGGTGGGTGCCTTCTCCGCCCTGCCCTCAGCACAGACCAGCTTACCATCATCACAGGGCAGGGAGGTGTTGGCTGTTGCCACAAGCCCAGTGCAGGCCCAGCTGCCTGCTGTACGGAGCCCTAACACACAGCCATCACCTCAGCACTTGGCTGAGCTTCCCAGCAAAGAATGTGGGCCTTGTGTACTCCCAGATTCAGTTCTAGGGGCCCTATTCAGCAGCCAGCAAAAACAAAGCCAGGAGAGAGCCACAGGGCCATGCCCGTGTCCCAGAACTGCCCCCTCGTGTACCTACAAGTCATATCCACAGCTCTTCAGCTCGCTCACACTGTGAGATGCATGAAGCTCAGAGGAGGCCTGGGCCATTCCAAAACACTTTGGGAAAATTGCTGTGTCACCAACAAATCCATGCCTGGGCAGGTGACTCCAGCAAAGCGTGCAGCAACCCTTTTGCCCCTCGGTTTGCTCACGTGGATGTAGGTTCTTGTGGGGCCTCTGCAGAGAGCTGAGTTGTATCTGATACATCAGCCACAGCAGAAAGGACCCAGGGCAAGGTGGAGCATTTCAGTTATAACTCTACCTAGATCTGCATGACCCGGGTGACCCCACAAACCTCCCCGCATCTCTGCCTCTGCAGTATTCCAGGTCCCCGCAACTCAGACATGGTGGAGCTAAATTCAGTCCCTGTTCAGTCCCAGTCATCTCGCAGCAGCACTCAGCACAGCAGGGACACCTGGGGCTGCCAGTGGCCCTGGCAGCAGCCATGCTGGTGGCCCCACTGATGGCCCTGCTGGAGGAGCAACAAAGGCCCTACCCCAAGAATGCTGGCCTGTGGGAAGGCCTGTGAACAGGAACACTTCTCCCCCGCTACAGTAGGTGAGGTTTTGCATGGAACTGGGCTTGACTTTCCTGTAGAACACAGGAATCCTCCTCTCCCTGCAGAGCCCGCTCATCCCATGCCCGGAGCTTTGCTGCTGTCTGTTAATATTCAATAGAAGTTACATTAGGTGCATGACCAGCTAATACTGAGCAAACATTTGGAAAACATCATGGCGTGACTGAACTCGGGGGCCTGCTACTGATAACAAGCGGCATAACCTTGAGAGCTCCTATTTACAGCCGCTGACTGCAGGGCTTTGCTTCTGGCCCAGCCTCATTATTGCTTTTTATCAGGCAGATTTATACATTGAGAATGTATCAATCCAGAGAGCCGCCGGCCTAAGGCAGAGACTGTTCTGTTTCCCCTGCCATCGATCAATACCTTGTTTGAGCAGATGGCTTTGGGTGACTGCCTTGGCCGTGGTGAGTTACGGCCGGCCCGCAGCCCCGTGGCACAGAGAGGCAAATTCCGCTCCTCAGCATTGCTGCTGCTGCTCTGGCTGCTGCTGCCCCTCAGACTCATGGCCCAGGCCTTCTCGAGAGCAGGGAGGTGTGCTAGGCTCATACCTACCTGGGACTCTCTACGTTAAGGTATGAGAGCGCTCTGTGGCTCTGCATAGATGCTTAGGAGCTGTTGTGCATTTCCTTCCTTATTGAAGCTGAGAGAGAAGTTTGCAAACTGCACCTACACAGCACAAGAGCTTCCCAAGTGCAGCTCACAGATGCATGGATGTTGCATGGACAGACAAAATAGCCGTGCAGATACCTGGCAGCTTGATTTCACACATAAGCTTTGGGCTGCATGCGTGAGCATGGCCACACTCCCAGACATTCCCTTAAGAAACAGATCCTCTATTTTGAAATACTGAGAAACAGATCCCTTGAGATGAAACTCTCCCATTGAACTCGGCAGGTTTTGAGCCAAGTGCTGGGGTTCTGAAACACCCCAGTCCCCTCAAAGCCAAATATAGCCAACGTGAAAAAAGAACAACCAAATGTAGTCAGCTCCTGCAGGCATCATGTCACAAACCAGACACAGCTCCTGCTTTGCCTTGGCAGGTAGGGAAGCTAGGAAACTGCAGCTCAGGAAGTGGTCCAAAGCCTGGCAAAAGGGAACACTGTAAGACTCTGATAGCTTTTCCTGTGTGTTTCCATGAACAACCTGCAGCTGTGCCAAAATCCTCTCTTGCAGCTGTACAAAATGAACGGGACCGAATCAGCACCCGAAGATCAAGTTATGAAGACAGCAGCTTGCCCTCCATCAACGTCTTACTGCAGGCAGAAGTCCTGGCACAACAGGTACCCCTTTCCTCTGTGGCAAATACAAAGCATCAGGCACTATCTGGCCAGTAGGGCTGCTGAGTAGTTAACAGATGAGTCTTCACATTACCACCTCCTTTCTAAGCAACGTATCTGCCAACTCAACACTGGCTTTTCAAAGGCATTTGTTACCTGAAACCACCCCTTCAGTGCTCCTTGGTCTGGAACTGTGCTGTAATAATAGCCAACAGTCTGTCCTGCTTTGATGAGGAGGCTGAGGAGTCTGCTGGAAGAGAACCGGGCAGTCACTGCAATCCAAGGAGCTGCGGCCTTGCACGGGCAGCCTCCCTTCCCCAGTGCCTGTCAGGAGCTCCTGGTTTCTTGTTGCCTGCACAGTTTCACAACGAATCTGTTTCATGCTTCTTTTTTTTTAATGTAGATATTCTTTCCAGTGTTTGCTTGAAACTCCTGATTTCCACATACTGCCAAAGCTTACTTCCTAGAGCAGTCACTGAATGGAAGACAACTACTTAAGAATCTGTCCCCTTGTCCTCATAAAAACAAAGATGGGTTCAAGCTGGAGTGGCCGTCCATGTTCACACGGCCCTGCAGACAGACCCCAGAACGGGGCTCCGTGCTAGGGATGGCTGTAAGAACACCTCTTCAAGGGGGGACATTCCAGAAGGGCTGCAGGCCAAGCCTGTACAGCAGCGGCATATCCAAATTCATCCTGTGCCTCCTTCGTCCTACACAGGTCCTAATGTATTTACATACCCTCTGAAAATAACACTGCTGCTGCTCCCAGGGAGGTGAGCATGGGGTCTTGAGTTGGCAG
Organism: Numida meleagris; assembly: GCF_002078875.1. Classification (NCBI taxonomy): domain Eukaryota; kingdom Metazoa; phylum Chordata; class Aves; order Galliformes; family Numididae; genus Numida; species Numida meleagris. Next base: position 5,182,705 of record NC_034427.1, on the reverse strand, counting down.
ACCTACAAGGGACAGGCATTCCTGGGGCCCTGAGTCCTGCAGGGACACGAGGTGAAGGGTTCGAGCAGGGTCTGCTGATAAAACTGCAGCCATTGACAAATCCAGGGGAGCTATCGCTCTCCCACAGAGCACCAACACATTCATTAAACAAGGCAGACTTCAGCACGCTAACTGGTAACTTTTATATGCCTGGCTAATTAGAACAAGATACTGCTGAGGAGCTGTTTTCTCCAAGATCTTGGGTCACTCACTCAGAGAGTTTTATTTATTTGCTAAGCCTTCCGGGGCTCTCTGATTAGGGTAATACATGGTGAGATTTTTACAATCTTATTTATTCAGTAATAGCTCTGGAGCTGGAGAGCTTCCAGGTAACGCAACCTGAAAAAAACCTCGGGTGGCATTTGGACTCCATTTCCTTAGGGAGGCGGCAGGGTCTGAGCTGGCAGGAACAGGACAGGAAGAGCTGATGTTGTACATGAGCAGAGAGGGCAGGCGGAGGGCAGTGACGGGGTTGAGTTAATTGCTTACAGAAGCATGAGGATAAAGTAGTGACGAAGGGCAAATTGTCAGATGAGCTGGGTGACCAGCTATGCATGAGACCGGGGCAGGAAGCTGGTGCCTGGGTTTGAGATGTTCTTCCTCTGAGTGATGGTACTTGCAGAGCTCTTAGGTTTGTCCTTAGCATATGAAATATCCCCATTTGCCTCTGCGATCACAAATAATTCTCAGTGCAAAAACACAGTAATCTCACTGCCGGGGCCTGCTAAACACACCACCCCACACTTTGCCAGGCCTGGGATTTTCCTGTCTGCGCTCCCACTGAGGGATCCTTTCTCTCTTTCCAGATATCATCCCCAGTCCTTGTGATGAATGGAGACATCCGAGGGAAGAAGATCGCCAACATCGCCGACGTGTGCGAGTCCATGAAGCAGCAGCTGCTGGTGCTGGTGGAGTGGGCCAAGTACATCCCTGCGTTCTGCGAGCTGCCCCTGGACGACCAGGTGAGCCCCGTCCCCCCGCCTCGCTCTGCCCCGGCGATGGCACTGGGGACCAAAACTAGGGTTGAGACCTTCAAAGAAAATGAGCATTGTTTGCTCCGCTGTCGTGACCGCCAGGCTGACTGGGAGCAGCATCCATACAATGCCATCGCAGGCCATTTGATGTGCGAATAATCAGCCGATGAGCGCTGTGGTGATAACAGTGAGCTCGAGTTAGGCACACAATCAGGTGCGCATTTTGTATGGATCTGCCAGTCAATTGTTTATTAATTACGGCTTGTGCAGCGCTTTGAAAACCTAAAGCGCTATACAAAATGATTAGGGTAGTCAGACTTAGCAGGAATTCTCACTTAACACTTAAAATCAAGCTACCTGTCTATCGTTCTTTCTGATTCTTGCCAGGGGATACGTTTCTACCCATTCTCCTACTGTGGAATTATTGAAACTAAACACTGTTTTGCTCCCAAGGCAATAAGAAAATCTCTCTTCAGAGTTAAAAAGAGGGAATATACCTGCATTTAACACAAATGATAAAATGACATTTGCTAGTTTCCTAACCAGGGTAAGCACCGTGGGTTTGAATTCATCTGTAAAGTAACACTGAAAAACCTGAGGCAGCCTCAAAGAGATACAGGGAGGTGTTTCCTGCTAAGCCCAGACATCAGAGGTCTGCTGCAGATGTCACAGGACGTGGCTGTGCCCTGGAGTGTGAGGGTGGTAGGCAGGGACATCACTTCTGGAGGCAGCCAGCATGGTTCATGTCCCACCTAGGAAGGGATTCCCATTAACCCATTGTGCAGTCAAAAAAACGGCCTGGATCAGTCTCCAGTCCTGTTACAGAAAGTGAGAGCATCCAGTCCACTAAACTCCTATGGCAAATGCAACTCAAAAATTATGAAAAACAAAATGGAGCCCAATGGTGAGTGGCTTTTGCACAGCAAAGAGGCTGCAGCCTAGCAGAGGCCTGGGGCAGTGCCGTGTAACCTCCTGCATCCTTCTGCCATTTGGAACAGAGGCAGTAAACCCAGTTAACACCTCTGCAATCGACAGCAATTTCCACATGAGCTCATTTTACAATCGCGGGGCTGTCAGACTTTTCAACAGAAGAAAAGTTTGACAGCCCCACCATTGTAAAACCAAAACCTAAAGAGACCGTCTGAGCCCTTCCCACAGGGGAGGACGGCTCTCAGCTCCACGACTGAAGGAGGACTTCTGTTACCATTGTCCTGAGCCGTCCTCCTACAACATGCCATTCTCAATCTGTCCCAAAGGGCTTCGGAGGGAAGATCATGCTGCATGGAAAGGAATTAGTGACATCCACGCTTTCGAGGCGCACAGTGTGAGAACAGAGACAGCAAATACTCAGGGGAATGCAGGGAGGACAGAAATGCCAGGGAGCAGGAATGAACAAAAATACACAAGCCCATTGCCCAGGGGGCAGGAGAGCTAGTCAAGACATGTCCGGTGGGAACATTTAATGTTGGGAAACGCTGCTATGCTGCCACTGAAATGCTCCCTGAGAATGAATCATCTCTGCCAACACTTTCATACAACAGGTCACACCCAACTCATTTTTCCTCTGCACCAAAATGTCAAAGCGCTGGGCTTGGTGGGGCAAAGCCATTTCATTTCAAAGTTAAAGTTCTACCTTGTTGTGTTACAACTTTTATATTTATCGTTAAAGTTCTACTTTGATGTGTTACAACTTTTATATTTACCCTGGCTGAGAACAGAACGACGTACCTCAGGCTGATCACCGAAAGAACAAATACCACTCAAGAGGGTTTTGCCACACTGAAGTAAATTACAGGAACTCTGCTCAATTAAAAAAAAAAAAAAGCAAATTTTACGGAAACAAAACGGTGTTTCTGTTTCCTGAGCTTTCCTTGAATTTGTAACAGGCAGAACTCCACACGAGGCTCCGTTCCCCCTTGGGAAGTGCAGTCTTTTCGACCTTCTCAAATTGTTGGCAGATGGGGAAGCTCAGTTTTGTGCAGTTCTGCTAATTACGAGCAGCTCAGCGAACACATCCACCCATGTTTGGATAGCGATAGAGAGAGGCTAGATTTTGGCATACAGATAAAGGCTCCCCAGCATCATGCGCGCATAGCCTTTCTGCAAGGACCTTCACTCTGTTTATTTTGCATAACTCTTTTACATCCTCTGAAAAAAACAAGCCCTCTCTCAGACATCAGCATCTTTTCTAATCAGGGCTTTCTTCCACAGGTGACACATGCTCCTGACATTTCGGGCAGGGTAGGGCTTTGCTCGGCTTTGTCAGATGCTGAGATAACGCACTGGGAAAGGGAACCATTCCCAACAGGACACACTTTTCAGAATCTCTCCTTTAATGTTTAATGATTGTTTTCTTCAGCAGAAGATCCTGGCTGGATATTAAGAGGCCTCTGTGTCAGGCTGTCCAATTGTTAACTTCTGTTTCTGCCTAAATCTCTGAAATTTTTAACTGAAGGAAAGCAAAAGATTCAGAACATTCTCAGGAGCCAGTGGAGGGTGTAAAATGAAACACTTCAATCATTAACGCTGGCGCAGAAAAACATCCCCTTGGCTTCCCTGGCCCAAATGCCCATTGCTGGGGAGGGAGCAGGTGACCAGAGGGTGACCCCAGCAGCCAGAGGACGTGGGTCTCCACGAGTGGGATGTGGAGGCACCGCTCTGAGATAAAAAGCAAGCAAAAGCATCATCTCCCCTCACACAGGCACTTTGGGAAGAATTGTTCCTGGCCTCTGATCCTGGGCCACTGAACGTAGCTCAGTCTCCTGTCTGTCTGCATCACACAAGTAACGCGTCCCTACCCTTACAGGTGGCACTGCTGCGGGCACACGCAGGTGAACATCTGCTACTGGGAGTTGCCAAGAGGTCCATGGTGTTCAAGGATGTCTTGCTGCTAGGTAAAGAGGGCACTTCTGCTCCCCAACAACTGCTTCTGCTAAGCTCCCCTGCCGGGCTAAAGGAGCGGGTGGCTCAGTGTCTGCGGGCATCCTTTTAGCAGGGTGGTGGGTTGAGCTCTTCTCTATTTTAGGGAGCCAAGCACAAGCTTCAGGTGTAGCTAGGCCTGGCTCACACTCACATCGATGACATGCTGCTGTGGCAAACGTGGGGGACAGTGAACATCCACACTGCTCCCTCAGGTCAGCAGAAGCAGGCAGTGAGGTAGCTGAGAAAGCAGCTCTTGCTCCTCAGGCAGCTTCTCCTTGCTTGAGTGATTTCTGAGAGGCCGTTCTGGCAATGCAGGTCAGCATTTCTGGTGGGCCATGCTAGGGATAGGGCAGGAACAGAAACTTCTTAAGGCTTCCACCGTAAAATTATCTCAACGTTAGTCCCCTGGGTTTTGAACTCCTTGCTACCCTTATGAAGGCTTGGGCAATGCCAAGGTGATGGTCTCTGTGCTGCTTGCCCAAAGGGAACGACCACATCGTCCCGCGGAACTGCCCCGAGCTGGTGGAGGTGAGCCGCGTGGCCATCCGCATCCTAGATGAGTTGGTCCTCCCCTTCCAGGAGCTGCAGATAGACGACAATGAATACGCCTGCTTGAAAGCCATCATCTTCTTCGACCCAGGTATGCACCAGCTTGCAGCAGACAAGGGTCACCAGCACACGGAACAGTCTGTTGTGCCCACTAATACCAGCTGAGAGTTGTGGAAACACTGCCTGATCTCCTCTCAGGCCTAAACTGTTCTTAAAGGGAGGGGTGAAGTCAGCCCTAGAGGCAAAACACCTGCTGCCATGGACAGTAGAGAATCAGACAGCTCACCTCAGCCTGTGCCCAGAGCTCATGCTATTGCGGAAGCACAATTACTAGGGGAGCAGCCTGGATGGCTTTGCTCTGTGTGTTGTTTCAGATGCCAAAGGACTGAGCGACCCCTCCAAGATCAAGCGGATGCGGTACCAGGTGCAGGTCAGCCTGGAGGACTACATCAATGACAGGCAATATGACTCGCGGGGCCGCTTCGGGGAGCTGCTACTGCTGCTGCCCGTGCTGCAGAGCATCACCTGGCAGATGATAGAGCAGATCCAGTTTGTCAAGCTCTTCGGCATGGCTAAGATCGACAACCTGCTGCAGGAGATGCTGCTGGGAGGTGAGTACGTGAGGGTGCTGCAAGAGGACTCCCGGTGCTCCCCATCACCACTCCCTTGGGAACCACATAGCAGTTGTTCTCCACCTGAAAAAGGTAGAGACTCAGCCTGTAAGCAGGTCAGCCCTTGACTCGCATGAAAATATCTCCTCCTGTCAACTGCAGTGAAAACATAGACTACTCCATTTCTATTCCCCTAAAGAGGTGCTTTACTTTGCAACCCTCAAACTCGTATCAGCCAGCCATTTCACTAGTCCTCTGTCAGAAGGGAGCCAGCAGAAATAAGGATCTGAAAGATCAGCTTGACAGTGTGTCTCTGCCCACCTGAGCTGTCTCTGTCTGCCACTGTGGAAACAAAAGTGATATGCATGTTTTTAGGTTCATCAAGTGAAACGCCACATGCTCACCACCCCTTGCATCCTCATCTGATCCAGGAGAACCTGGGAACAAATGTCATTGTGGCCAACACAATGCCTCCTCAGATGCACAACGGGCAGATGTGTGAGTATCACCAGGGAGATGGGAGCTTTCCAGTGTGTGTGGAAGTAGTTTCTACTTTGCAATGAAATTTCAATGCAAGACAGAGTCTCTGATCAAGTGTGTGAGAAATTCCTATGCAGAAAGGAGGGAAAGACAAACAGAGAAGTGGGTTAGATTAGATTAGACTAGATTAACTGATTCAACAAGACGTTCCCTGTCAGATTGCAACTTTTACATAGCCCTTAAATTCAGGGATGAATGATCCCATCTAGTGCCTAATGAAATCAGAGGAAAGGCTCCCCTTCCCCTAAGTGCCTCAAGCACACCTCACTACTCCCTCTGCAAAACCTCAGGAGAATCTGGTCCAAAACATAGGGCTACCACATGGGAATCTGGGTTGAGATTACCTCAACTGACCAAAAAGTGTGGCCAGCACAGGTTAAGAGGCAGTAGCTCCCTTCATCCACTGCTTATTATTGTGGCCCTTCCAGGACACCTACTTGAGTCTGCATGTCAGGGCTGCCATGCAGCCAACACACAAGCCATTAGGAGCTATGGTTTAGCTGCAGAACCTCTGTCTTTCTTACACCTGAACCTCACACAGACAAGATAGAACCCAGTGCCATCAGGTCTATGTGACCCTCTTCTAATTTTGTTTTTCTCTCTATAGCTACTCCAGAAACTCCTCAGCCATCTCCGCCTGCAGGCTCAGGGCCAGAGCAGTACAAACTGCTGCCCGGAGCCATTGCAACTGTGGCAAAACAGCCCACCTCCATCCCACAGCCTGCCATCACAAAGCAGGAGGTCATCTAGCAGCCTACAGAGCAGCTGGACGCGTTTAGAAGACCGTGTGGGAGAAAAGCCCAAGCAGACTCCATCACTGTGAAAAAAGCCATCCCGAGGTCCTTGGGCACGCACACACGGACTTGCTTATCAGACTAGCCCATCACTACCAAAAGCTGTCTTCCTGCAGCTACGGACAGCACGTGCCACGGAGAGCCTCGAGTCACTGAACTAAGACTGAAGCCTTACTGAAACCCACGTTTCTTGTAAGAAGGACCAGACTGGTGCCTCTCCCCATCAGGAGGCTGCAGTGCCTGGCTGGGGACACTGCAGCTAGCTGTTCCGCCATTGCTACCTCTCAGCATCCATTCAGTGTACACCAGACCCTGTGAACAAGTGATCCTCCAAACCAAGAGGCAGTGCTGGGTGAAAGGAAAGGCTTCATTCCCACAGCTGTGCCGCTTCCCCAGGCAGCCCCCGGTGCAGCCAAGCTCCACTGAGGTGGGAGCTGCCCCAGGAGCACTGCAGCATTGAAGCACGCTGGGGTTTGCCCAGCAGTACTGTCAGAACTGCTCCTCAGCCTCAGCTCATCCCAGATCTTTCCACGGTCACTCTCTAGCAAACCAAGCCCTTGGCCAGGTCTAACAAATCTCTCAAGCTTACACAGGGGCAAAGTCTGGCCCACCAAGATTCTCCACTGTTTGGACCCTTCTTCCTTTGGATGGGTTTTGCTGTTTCCCCACCGTGGATGCCCCCCATCCCAGGCCTCAGAGGCAGCCACTGCCAAACCCTTCTCACTGCTGCCTCCTCACCAGCCAGATAGGGCAGATGAGGCCTGTGGGTTTCAGGAAATGTCACCTAACAGGATGGGGCCAGCCCTGCACAGGCTGGCTGTGGGCAGTGCTGCCTGAAATACCACCAGACCCACTGCTACTTCTGAGCAGCTGGAGGACTGTATGGTGCTGGTTCAGAAGCAAGTAGGGACAGGAAATGGGAAGGGGAGAGGTGTGTGAGGGTGAGAACAGCCTGAGCCTCACACATGGGCTGCCTAATGCCAGGAGAGTTGTGACCCAGTAGTTCAGCTCGGAGCCAGCTTAATGCTGAGGTATGTGTCCAGTTCAGTGCCACTCCCTTCACTTAGAGTGAGTGGCTGATAACAGATTTATAGGGCTTCATAACACAATAAGGATTCCTTATGGCTCCTACAGATCTCAGAGGGTTTGGGAGCAGTCACCTCAGAGCAGAGTGCTTTGAATCCTGCCATGAGGACCAGCAGAGGTCAGGGCCAGATCCCTGCGGCCTGCACCAGCAGCACTGCCCCCCCGGCCTGGCGCTTCTGCCCGCTGAGGCCCACCAGGGCTGCAGCCACACCGATCCGACCTTTGGTTTACAGCCGAAATCAGGCCGGGAGCCCTCCCGCTGCCTCCCCAGAGCTCACACAGCAACTTCAGGCTTCCCTTCTCATTCATTGCTGGCAGCACCAAGGCAGACGCACCAAGAAAACCTGCAATGAGCGCTGAGACTCGATAGCAGATGCACAGCATCTGTGCTCTGGAAAATCCAGCACGAAGGAAAACAATCCTGGTTTTGCACTGGGGCAACAGTGGCTCTAACCATCCACAGACCGTGTTCCCAAGGTTCCCAGCCCCGTGGTGGGGGCCCACAGCTGCTGAGGGGCCCGGAGAGGTCCCTGGGATGGATCTGAACCCAGCCAGAGGAGCTGCAGATCCCTCCCTTGACTGCCAATGCAAAAACGAACCACCTCGCCTTGCACTGGTGGCATCCCAAGTATTGTATCGTCTCTCAGAGCTGGTGGCATTATACCCAGTAATTTATTGCAATGATGAATCCAATCATTTTCTGTAAATTATTTTGTAAATCACATTGATTATTTATAATTGGGAAATTAAATACAAAAAAACTTCATAACCGGGCTGTCTTTTCCAACCTCAGCAACCCTTTTTGCTGTATGTAGAGATACTCTGTGGGGAGCCCTTTTGGTCCATTTGCACCAAGCATTCCTCGATACTGTACATTCATTTTTGCTGGTTACTGCCTTCCAATGGAAACAGAGGGATGTTTCTTCACTAGAGTTTGTATTCATTAAAAAAAAAAAGAAAGAAAGAAAAAAATAAATGCCAAAATATTTTCTAACTTTTCCCAGACAGATGGGTTTCTTTCTTCTGGGAGGATTTATTTTAAATCAAGGCACTCACCTCGCTGTTGGTATGAGCATAAAGTGTGTGTGCATTGAGGAAAAAGCCCAAACACGCGTTTGATGCTGCTGCCAGCTGCCACTGTTCCATTGTGATCCTAATGTTAGCTGGTGTCTGAGGCCCTGAGGCCACATGTGCTGGAACCATAAGACTGAGTGACAATCTCAATTTTCATTAAAAAAAAAAAAAACAACCATGAAGAATAAATATTTACCAGAGGGCTTAAAAAATTAAAGTAACCACACTCTGAGTGCCAAGCAATGGAAACCAAAATATGTAATTAGCATTCTGAACCCATCCATTTTGAAGTCTTCATTGTATTTTAAAGGCCATTTCAGAGCAGTTTGGGTGATGATTCTGTTTTGGCTCATACACAGCCAACTACTGCCGGCAGCAGGTGCAGCCAAAGGCAGGCTGAGCCTACAGGGCACAATAAAGTGAAAGTCAGCTTGTCACCGGTTGTAAAGATGAAGAAATACACTGACAATTAGAGAAGGCTCTTAATGACCTGCTCTCCTGATCACGGGAGCCTGTTCTCAGCTGCAGCATGCCCAGGAAGATAACAGGAAGAGAGGAAAGAGGACTAGATACACAGATCAGGTCAGGGGCAGGACCACCACCCAGCTCTGACCCAAAGGAGATGCCCTGCACGTCCCCCACCTGCTCCCCTAATGTGACACAAGGGCAGTCCCAGCCTGGGCAGGAGGGCTCGGGAGGCAGCTGCAGCCCGCACCATGCACTGACCTTCCAGGGGCAGCCGTGTTGGTGAATGCTACCAGCAGGTCTGAGATGCAGAGCTATGCTGGAGGACTGTGTGGAGACAGCACTTCATGTACACCTCCACTCTGAGACCCCAGAATAGGGTAGACCTTGAATAACACTCCCTCAATACCTGCGTTCCCTTCCCTGGCTGAGCAGCAGAACCCCAGTGCCGTGGCTGAACACGTGGCATTGCAGCAAACACAGTGACTGAGTGGTTGGGCCAGTCAGAAGAAGGAAGAGGTGCTAGTTCCCTGCCATGAATGTGAAATTAAACCCAGGGCTCCCCTGCCTGCTATAAGAACCCTGTGAACCACAGTTGGGTATATGCCCTAATAACACCATATACGCAATATCAAATCTTTGAAGCAATAAATTCTCCTGGACCCTTTCTCGTGAACTGCTCTATCAAGGTTGCCCTTTACCTGGTTAATCTTAAATCAGTGCAGTCCCTACAGAAGGTTTCTCATTGCTGGTTTCAACTCACTTGAAAATAAACCCACAATGTGCCCCAGAGACAACCTTTTCTTTGTATGGCATCCTCAGCCAGAGCCCTCACCCCACCTGTGACTCCAGCCCGGAATCACACCAAGGCACTGGCCTTGCCACACGTGGGCTGTGTTTTATCCTCCACAAAGGCGATGTCCCATGTCACAGGAGGTGGCCTTCATAAGGACAGCTGCATTGGCCTTTAAGACAACTCTTTGACATTGCTTTTGGCGAGGAGAGCTTTTTACTGTCCTCTTCAGCACTTGCTATCTGCACTAAGGACGTTATCCTGGGGATCAGTATCTCCAGCTGCAAGATATTTTCACGATGTCCAAGCAAAGATCTGCAGAAGTGGTATTTTTAGGTACCCTGGCCACTAAGAAATGCATTCTTTTCATATTCCTTATATAACCCTCTTCTGAAACAGCCAGCAGGCTTTGGAACTTTTTCCACAGCTTTCATATCTCAGTGGAAAGAAACAAACAAACAACAAAATAAATAAATAAGGCAAATGAGTTTTACGGCCCGCATATCATCTCTGACAAAAGCAACTATTGCTGCTATTAAACTTGCAAGTGCACACACAGACACAGATAGCCATGGAAAAACAAGAGGCCCGAGGGACAGCTCAGCAACGTGGCACTGCTGAGCCAGGCAATTCCGCGTGCCAGGCTGCGCTTCCGTCAAGGCTGAGCGCAACAAACACCAACCAGTTTGGGGATGTGGGCCAGGCACTGCACAACCTCCTTCCACCCCAAGAGGCTGGAGCAGGAAGGGTAAGCTGTGGGTATGTTTAAAATCCCTCTCCCCGTTCCTAATTAAGGTGTGACCCTGACAGCCATAAACACACCTAGCACCTGAAAAATTGCCAGCCAGGCCAATAAACATGGCAATATAGCGTCAGCTTCGTTACGTGCAGAACGAGCAGGAGAGCTCAGCACAAACAGACCGCAGCCACTTCCTTCAGCTCAGCGCTCTGTGTAAGGGGAAGGGGCTGCTGGGGTGAATGGTGTGCTCTGCGCTGAAGAGGTGAAGAGCTCTCAGTCTAAGCTGTGCCATGGGAAGAAGGGTGGTATGGGAACTGTATTTCTGAGGTTAGATATTAGGGAAAATTTCTTCTCCAAAAGAGCAGTGATGCACTGGCACAGGCTGCCCAGGGAGTACTGGGGTCACCATCCCTAGAGGTGTTCAGGAATGGTGGGGATGCGGCACTGGGGGACATGGCTAGGGGGCATGGTGGGCTGGGATGGGGTTGGACTTGGTGTCCTTAGAGATCTTTTCCAACCCTAATGATTCTGTGATGACAAGGCTTACTCTGGCTTTGGACTTGGAGCAGTGCCAGGTGTGCTGTGGCTGCTCCGTCAGCTCTGAGGCCTGATGCCGGCCCTGCTGCAGGACATCACTGCAGGAGAAGACACAGGTATACACAAACTGCCTCGCTCCTTCCCGCTGACAGAAGGGCTCGTGACGGCTACCAGGCTGAAAATCCCAACAGCAAAGCACTGGTCCAATCCGGCGAGAAGCAGTGCTTCCTTCATCTGGCCCCCACCATTTTCAGATTGGATTTTGCAGGATCAAACCAAGCACTCCTGCTGCTCTCACCTGTGCAGCACAGGCCCTTAAGCAGCGCACACAGCCCCCACAAGTGCTGATCCTGTGAGGCACACATCCTAGTGCAGAGACACCCACTGTCCTTCCAGTGTGCAAAGGCACTGGGAAGCACAACAAAAAAATTGAGCAAACACTGTCTCAGTTCAGAGCAAAATTAAACTACAGAAACCCCACAATGTTTAAAACATTCAAGAACATTCCTCACTAAGGTTTTCCAAAACCATTGCTCATCTCAAAGCTAGCAGACCCAAGGAGGAAAGCAGCCTTCTCAAGGCCTGGGTACAGCTGCATGCATGCGTCACACCGTGTGTCTGACCACTGCATGCTCACATGCCATCTGGGTGCAAGGTGCCTGCCCACACACAGCTGCTCCCATGGCAGATGTGACAGATTTGCATACATTTGCATAGCTCTGCCCATTTCCATTGCTTTGCATGCATCTCTGGCGTGCCGCACGCGTGGGCAAAGCACGTGCAGAGCAGGGGCAGAGCTCTGCAGTGTGCTGCTGCAACAGCAGACAGTGCCTGCACCCCAAGGACCAGAGCCCCTCTTGGCCCAAACTGTTCACAGATTATCTTTATTACCGGACTGTTATGTTTGCTCAGTTTAGAGATTTAATATCAGTTTAAAGCCTTCTCTGCTAGCAATGCTGTTTGAAGTCATGCTCTCTTTTGGGCCTCAGCTTGCCAAGACAGTAAAACGTTTATTACTAATGGTGGAAAAGCTTAAAGAAGCCAAGATAACTTTCCCAGGCTGGGCATTAAGACTGTTTGGATAAGTAAATGAGTGAAGAGTACTACATGGACTTCATTAAATATCAACCAACACCAACAGCCACCCATTTATAACACAACGGCAGGGCAGGAGCACCCAGCAGCAGCAGAGCTGAGAAAGGCACCAACCGGATGATGGGAGAGAGGAAGGCTGCGTTCCCCACAGGGCCCAGGCACGGCTCCAAGGTCAGGCAGCATAACTCCTGGCCGAAGCTCCTGCAAAATGTGGCAGAATTGGAGCTGATGAGGCAGAAGCTAAGTGCAGCGCTTCCCCTCTCAGCTGGGGAGGTGTGCATGCACGCGATGCAGCGCGTCCTCCCCCCACAGCCACAGGTGAGGGCAGGGCTCCCCAGCTCGGGGACGGCTGCCACTGCCTAGATGTCTGCTTCCATTTTTCAGCTTTTACTTCCTTATAGGCGTGTTTTGCATTTACTAGTTTCTAACCACAAGACACCACACCACTCAGTGTAAATTACAGGAACTCCCACTACCACTCCTGCAATATCACAGCCAGTCTTAAGAACGCCCCACAAGACTTGGCTCTGTACTCAGACCCTCCCTCCCATTCACCACCCGCCAAGTTCTCTCCAAGTTCAGTTCTCTCCACACGAGGAGAGCTCAGACAGGAGCGGCTGTGTTTGGGGACTGACCCCAAGTTATGTTCTATCTCCAGTCCTTCACTACACAGTGTTCTCATTTCTGCTTTCCTTATTCTCTATCAGCCTAGGGCTCCTTGTCTTACCTCAGTATGTCTCTACCTGTCCTGTCAGCCACCCACACCTACTCTCCACTGCAGCAGCAATTAACCAGCTCCATGTGCACTAACCTACTGCCTTTCTTTCTGTTGGGCACAAATTTCACCCCACTCTCTGCACCCTACAGCACAACCCCCCCCACTCCATTTGGTGTTTTTAAGCCCCTCCTCAGCCCAGCCCGACCTGCTGCTGATTACAGCATCGAGCCGGGATCAAACGCAGCTGGGGACATCCCTCATCCCGCGGCCTACAGACACGCGCACAAAGCACGGACTCGTGGCCCGAAGTGGCAGCACCCCGCACGGAGGGCTGACGCGGCCCAGCACCAGCGCGGGTGGGAGCAGCGCGCTCCCTTCCCTCGGGACGCTTCTCCGCAGGCCGGAGGAGAAGCACATCACAGCGCGACCGGCAGGCGCTGCGGAGGCAGCACGGCTCCGCTCCCCGGGCTCCGCTCTCGAGCTCCCTCTACCGGCGGAAGGCGCGCGGTGCGCGCAGAGAAGCGGGCAGTGCCGGCAGCGACCTTCGTGTTCTGGGGGTGATGAATCGGGCAGCGCCCGAAGGAAGGCTGCGGGGCTGGGGAAGCGGCTGAGCGCCCTGGGTCTGCTCGGCCCAGAGCGGAGGAGGCGGAGGCGCGGCCTCGTGGCGGCTGCAGCTCCTCGTAGACAGCTCCGCTCCCTGGGCACAGCGGCACGGAGCCGTGCCGGGGAGATCAGGAGAAGGTACAACCCCGAGCGGCCAGGGCTCAGCACGCGGCTCTAGCACACGGGCTGCCGGGACTGGGCCGCGGGGCGGCGGTGTGTGCGCGGGGCGGGGCGGGGCGGCGCTTCCTGGCGGCCGCTTTGGTTCCGGGGCGCCGCTGCCTGGAGACGGCGCTGCCGCGCGGTTTCGCTCCGGTACGGCCGGGTCTGGGGCCGGGCGGGGGCTGTGGGTCGGAGCCGCGCGGGGGCGGGCGAGCGGGAGAGAGGCCGGGCGGGCCGCAGAGCCGCCTGGTCGCAGGCAAGGCCCGGCTCCGAGCCGGCAGGTGAGCGCTGCGGCGGCCTGCGCCCGCCGCTCGGACAGGTGCCGGCCCCGAGCGAGCGGCACTCGGGGATGGAATCGCGTTGTTCGCGTCCCGGGCTGCACGAGGCACGCCGCGCTCCGGACTTTCTCGTTTCCCCCTCCTCCCCTCGCTGCTGGGTTTAGGAGCGGCCCTCACCGGGACGCGTTCGTTTGGCTGTAGTTTCCAGTTGGACGCTGTCGGAAATACGTGTTAAGACAAGCCCTGTGCTCTGCAGCGAAGCTGTGCAATTCTCGTACAACTTGTATCCTTGTATAACTTCTCTGTGCGTGGCTGGGTGGCACCCAGGGGCGTTCCGTACCTGCTGTGCGGGACAACGAGATCAGAGATGCCGTGCTTCCTAATCCCAATAAGGGAATGGCCATGCCCGAGCTGCCCTGGGCTGTAGTGCCAGTTCCTCTGCAGAGACACGGCACATCCCAAATACGTATGTGACAGAGGTCTCTTCCAACTCAAACGATTCTGTGATTCTGTGCAGTAGCGGTCCATGGGATTGCTTGTCACTTGTGAGCTTGTTTTTTTGCAGATTGCTGCCACATTATGTCAGGGGACAGCGACTGCACGAGGACGAGTCCATCCGCGGGGTCTCCGTCGGACACCGAGTTGCTGCCAGATCGCCCGAAGTATGTTTGCTCGCTGTCTCCCGATCTCGTTACCAAAGCCCGGGAGGAGCTCCAGGAGAAACCTGAATGGCGGCTCCGGGACGTGCAGGCGCTTCGAGACATGGTGTGCAAAGACTACCCCTCCCTGGGGACCTGCCTGGATGATGCCTTTTTGCTCAGGTTCCTCAGAGCCAGGAAATTCGATTACGACCGAGCGCTGCAGCTCCTGGTGAACTACCACAGCTGTCGGAGGAGCTGGCCCGAGGTGTTCAACAACTTGAAGCCTTCTGCAATAAAGCCTGTCCTGGAGTCTGGTTTTGTCACTGTGCTGCCCCGCCTGGACCCGGAGGGACGCCACGTTGTCTGCATCCGTCCAGGTACTGACATGCATGAGTAGCTTCTCTAACACCGAGGCGTTTCTAGGCCAAAAATGTGTGTCCTGCTCTCCTGTGAACATTGGCTAATTACACAGAGGACGTGGGTTTTCTTTGAAATTGGAACAGCCACCTTGTGCAAGGACTTTTGTCATTAGCCAGTGTTGTACTGGTTCCTTTTCCTGTCTCAGCAATAACTGCAGTTGAGTAAAAACCAAAATGCAGTGTGGTGGGCTGATGAAATACTAGGTGATGCCAGAAAAATTACTGGCTAGTAACTCAGAATAAAACAGGGCTGCTGGCTTACAGTGAGAAGCTTGTAATTTGCTTTGATAATAAGTGGAGAGAGGAGCCTGAGGCTTTGACTCCACTGGAAGCAATCAGAGGTTTCGATGTGCTTTCAGCACTGCCAGACTTACTATAAGGTTGACTTCAGTCGTTCTCTTTTCCATTTACCTGCTTTCTTTCTGAGCTGAAGCTGCTTCTCATCAGCTGTGCTGGGTGGAGATCGGGGTTCCTAAAACCACTGCCTTTGCTCCTTGCAGTAAACGCGAGTTGCCATTGATCTCTTGCTTAAGAAAAGCTGCTCTGAACTAGAACTGTGGCTATTAAAGACTTTTGAAGTCCAGGAAAATAGAAAAACAGTTTTTGGAATGTGTATTGTTAGCTTATATTTACTTTTCAACTTACCATCCATGTCTTGTAACCTCAGACAGATGGACACCCAGTAATTATCCGATCACTGAGAACATTCGTGCCATATACTTAACGTTAGAAAAACTCATTCAGTCCGAAGAGACCCAGGTGAATGGAATTGTAATCCTGGCAGACTACAAAGGAGTCAGCTTATCTAAGGCGTCTCATTTTGGTCCTTTTGTAGCCAAAAAAGTGATTGGAATTCTTCAGGTAAGACCTGAACCGGTGTTAAAATAAGTTTGTTCATTGTAAATGAATGCTGCTGTGTCTAAAAGAGTTCTTGACTGTATTACCAGAAACTTAAGCACCTTGGACTTTACTGGGAGAGTTAAGACATGCCCCTGCCCAAGCAGTTTCTCAGATCCCTGCCAGCTTCCCTTGCTTCCCATTTTGACTTCTGCATCCCTAAAACTAAATTTGCATTAGAAATGCAAACTTGGAGTTGGAACAGAAAAGGCCAGCGCTGCTAGCTAGCAGTGAGGAACAGAGCCACGAGTTATGGTCGAGCAGAGGACTGCTTTTTGCCCAAATGCTGAGGAACAGCTGCTGTTATGCAGGTGGTTCATGCCTAAAGATGGCTCTGTCAGCCACGATGGAGCATGTCACTCACAGCGCTGGGCGAGTGCATGACCAAGTCCTGCTGCAGAGGGGGGTTGTGACTGAGCATGATTTGAGAAGGATTTCCATCCAGTCCCTGACAGAGGAAAGGCTTCTTCAGCACAGGGGGCAGCAAGAGGGACAGCAGTAAAAGATCTCAAACTGCACATTTGGAAGGGTAGCAACGAGGAGCAATTTAGAGCAAGGGTATAAGCACCAGCAGAGTTGTACCAAATAGGAAGGTGAAAGCATCAAAGTGGTAGGAAGCTCTGATGAGTTGCCTTCGTGTTCCACTCTGCTAGCTCAAGGAGTGAGATGAGGAAAAACTTGTTTGGGTCCTCATTGCTTTTATTCTGGTCTGAGCTGGTTCTATTCTTTGCTGCATCTATGAGGGAATAAGGAAGAATAATGGGAATCAGGAGTTTACGGAGATAAAACTACTGAGGTTTTCAATGTCGTTCTAAGAACTCACGTAGTCATTTAACTTAAGATCTAAACGTGTCATGAAACTGAGCCCATTTAATTTGCACAGATACAGTGATGGGTGTCCCCTTCTTTTAGTGGAAGCTATGAACAGAGCAAAGTTGAAGGCCGTAAGGTATGGCCTGAATAAACACGTTCATCAGTCTTGCCATACATCTCCTGAAGGAGCCAGTTTGCTCCCAGCACAGCATGCTTCCTCAGAAGCTGGGATGATCGCTCTGTAACCACGTCCTCAGCAGGGCTGGGAACACCCCAAGGACAGTGACTCCCCAGGCATCTTGTTCAGGGGAGATGAACAGCATAGGGAATGAAGATGTCCTGGCAGCAGTACGTTTCCCAGTGCAAGGTCACTGTGCAGTTTTCTCATCCCTTGACTTCGTGCCCGCAGCTCTCATACTGCTCCCTATGAGAAGGTGCATTTCTGCTGCCATACTGGTTTATGCTGTTATCTCAGATGGAAGTTTGGAAACCAGGGGGTTGTGCTGGAAGGCAGTCTCAGGAGATTTAAACAAAGAGGAAAATAACATGTTTTTTTTAAACTGCACTATAAAAATCTTCTTTACCCTTCAGGATGGATTTCCCATTCGAATAAAAGCTGTTAACATAATAAACGAACCTCGTATATTCAAAGGCATTTTTGCCATCATCAAGCCTTTTCTGAAGGAAAAGATAGCAAACCGGGTAAGGATTTGTGTCATTTTAACATTAATGCTAATGTTTGTAGCTTCCTTGCTTGGCCCCTGCAAGTAAAACCTGTTGAAAAACCTTTGTGCCACTTACTTGATTGAACTGGCCCTCTCTACATTAATCTTTTAAATTCTTCAAGAGAAGAATTATTTGAAGAATTTAATATTGGTGTAACATGAATAAAGATGCTTTGTACATCTGCTGTATGCTCAGGATAGAGACTCCATCCCTGGGGTTGCGTTATCCTGGCAGGTAACGCTGTGTGTTTATGAGGCCCTGTCCCAGGAAGCTGTTGTCCTCTCCTTGCTTTGCTCCCTTGCCAAGCATCCCGCAGGGCACTGGCTGGGTGCTGTAGGACTGGACGTAGCTGCAAAGGATGATGCTCTTTTCCACAAAGGACAAATACTGTCAATCCCACAAATGAACTCGAGGATAAGCTGAACCTGGAATCTCTGCAGAGACTGACAGGTCTCAAGCCTTTCTTACTGGGCTTTAAGCTGCACTAGCCCTGGTTCATCTCAAGCCTTCTCGCTAGTGTGTCTAACAGCACCTGCCCACTGCTGTATGCTGTCACTTGCACATAAAGCCATCGCTTCTAAGATTTGCTCTTTAATTCAAAGTAAGCTCTTTAACTGACTAGTAATATGCCGCAAAGTATTTGAGATGCATTAATAAAACTGTTCTTGGCTTTCTTTTTTAGTTTTTTCTTCACGGCTCTGATCTGAATTCTCTTCACCAAAACATTCCTCCAGTGATCCTTCCTGAAGAATACGGGGGTTCTGCAGGGAAGCTGGACATCTCAGCATGGAACGAGCTGCTGCTGGCCTCCGAAGAGGATTTCCTGCATGACTTCTCACAGCTGGTGCTCCCCTGTGACAGCTCTCCCCCTGACACGCTAGTGAGTGGGGATGCTGATGAAAAGCAATGTGATGATTCCTTGCGAGGCATGAAACCTCAGCTCTATTACTGCTACTAACAAACCGGTGAAGGGAAGCTTTCTAGCAGTTAGGACCTCTTCTGTTCTCATAGGTGATGTCGTGAACTCTGCCTTACTCCTAAACCTGCAGTTTAGGAACAGACTGCTGAGGCACTTTACACTGTAGAACCAAAGGAAGCTGAAGAGGGCACACTGGGGGCAGGGCAGAGTTTGCAGAGGATAATGGGAAAGAGCATATAGTCACCAAGTTCTGTAGAATACCTACAGCTAGTCAGCCTCTGTGGATGATGCAAACTTGCTTATTCCTTCTAATGGTAACGAGAAAAATGCAGGATGGTAAGTTTGATTGTTACTTCTCCCCACCCCAGTTAAAAGTGACAATAATTCACTAGCTTTATGGCTGTCCATTCCCTTCTCCTTCTGAAAACACCCATAACGCAAGAAAAACAACTGTCAGTTGCTTCTGAACCCTGTGAAATGCATTTCTGGCAGTGGAGATTGCTTAAATCTGTAAGCGTCTGACTTGGCCTGTCCCCTATCACTTGGTTCAGATTCTGAGTTGGCATTTCTGGAATCTCTGAATGAATATTTGGCTCAAATTAACACAGAGAAAGCTTTCTTATCTATGAATAGCAGTATGGAAATTCTCTGGAACTTTCTCCCAGTAAGAAGTTAGCTATTAAAACTTCAGTATCAAGGCTTGTTATAAACAGAAGCAATCTTCATTTTCAGAAAACAGTGAATTTTTCAGATCAGATGGTAAGGCTTTTGATTAGATACAAGCTCAGATACTGAGGTTTGGGACCAAACAAGAGAAAGCTGTCACCCACCTTTCCACGTTATCAGTTGTTATTTTCTTCAGCTGGTTGCAGTGAGGAAGCTGATGAGTAACTGATACACAGAATTTGTAAGGCAGCTTCGTAGCAGCTGGCACGATGTATAGAAGGCAATACTTCACGAAGGAAAGCAAGGTGCTTCTTAAGTTTGTTATGTTGGACAGAATTTGAATTTAAGTCTTTGTGAAACCAAATGCAGACAGGCTATTTGAAAGCACATTCTTAAGTTTTCTGGTATTGTAGCATTTTTGTTTACTGTGCTTGTCTGCTCTTCTGTGAAATATTACAACTCTGGTTTCTGCTTTGTTGACCTCTTTTGTCTTTGGTTGTCATGTTCTCGTATGAAGTTTGACTTGAATCTCATCTCTGTAGTATTTACCCATAACTTGTATGCCTGTGCTTAGAGGTCTTTGTCTAGAAACAGAACTAAGACTCCAGTGTCAAATCAGGGTAAGGCATCCTATGTTTGAATAACCTTTTATTCCCTAACATTCCCTAAGTTCCCTCTGTTTAATGGTCTAGAATTAGAGCTTAATTGTCAGCACACTCTTTGCACACGTTCTTCTGCACTGAAGAAGTGCAGAGATGGGTAACCTCCCTAGGAACAAGAAAGCACACCCAATTATTTCAAGGTGAAATACTTCACCAAGCAGTTGAGAAAGAACATCCCTTCTACCAGGAGACTTATCTCTAGAGCACTTCCTCTGGCTGAAATCTTTATTTAGTGCCAAGTGTGATGTAAGCACCACCTATGTTCCTGTAAATACAAGGAAAAAAAACTAAAATATCTTGAGAATTTCAGACATTTGTTTTTCAGGGTGCCAAATTTTGTCTTGAATGTCTTTTTCCTTCAGTCCCCCTACAGCATGACTGCACTGCCAGAAACCTCCTCTGCCACAAACCTCCTCTGCCACCGCAGTAATGACTTGCTGACCTGGCAGCAGACCTCATCCTGGATCTGGGGGGCAGTAAGTGCCAGACCTCTCATCTAAGCTTTATAAAAGCAGACTAGGTTTTGAGGAGTAAGCCATGAAGCTTATTCCTGAGTGGCAGTTCAGAGCGTCAGTGTGAGTAAGGAACTCATCACTTGACCTACTTTAGAACAAAGGTATAAAGAAATTAAATTTCCCTCATTTACAGCATTTTTTTTCTACCTTTGTAAGTCTTACTCCTCTTTGACAGCTGTGACCTTAAGCACAGGCTTAAAAAAAAAACCACATTTTCTGCTACATAAAATGAGGTAAAAAAATACTGCTAGGCACTTTCTCATTTCTGACCACAATGTGGTGCATGTTTTGCAGAGATTTGATTTCTTTGTGCCATGTAGCAAGGCATTAGTATGCAGCCCATGACTTAAAAAGGCAACAGGCTGCCCACACTGTTTACCTGACAGAATGTAGAGGCTGGTCTGGTCTCTATAGCCTTTGAGTACCTCTTAATTCCAGCCACAACATATCAACCTTTAAAAAAAAAACCAAGTGTTTTGACAGGTCCGTTAGAGCAGCTATTTTGATCCACTTATTAAAATGCTAGAGGAGGCTGAATATAGAAAACTCAATTTAATGTCCGTCACTTAAAAAATGGGGCAGTCAGCAGAAAGCTGCACCTGAGGAACCTTTAAAGGAACCAATCCCTTCTTCAGGTTCATATATTGTGCTGTAAGTCAAACAAATCCATCTCACCTTCCCTTTTCTCCTCTGCTTACAGAGAAACTAAATCATTTTCTTTACTCTTCAACATAATAGGAAGTGATACATTATCCAAGCTGAAAACAGCTTGTGTTACGCCTCCAAAACTTCGTAAAGCTGCATTGCTGATGTCAGGATACATCCTTTAAACCGTCCTTACCTGTATCAAGCCTTTAACTATTACTTCTGGATTTGTTCTTCCTTGGCTTTAGAACTTAATTAAGCTGTATCTCTAACCCTTTCTAGGTTTGAAGCCAGTGCTTAGGGAGCACACCTGTTTTATATGCACCTGACTACAGAGCTGAGAGCATTCTTTGAGCTTGAGCATTTGCTAGCAAAGAAAAAAACTTGGTTCCCAAAATTTATCATGTCAGATTCGGAAAATAATCACTTGCTTTAAATGCAGAGTCTCCTTATCTGCAGGTTAAGAGAACAGGTAGGAAAAACTATTCAACTTAGTGGGTTTGGTTTCTCTTTCCCTCTGCCCACCTCTTCACAGCACTAAAACCAATCTGGTCTTTTATTCTGCTTGGCGTAACTTTGTTCTCAGAGGTTTTATGCCTCTGGAAAGCCATCCCTGCCAAATCCAACACATGACAAGGAATTGTACTCAGACTGCATGAAATAGCCATGGCTTTCAGCATTAAGTGGGACAAGTTAGCTGCATACTGTACATAAAAATACTTGAATTTATACTCTTGCAAAGGGGTACTAAAAACCCTGAGGTATTTTCAGGATAGGGGTTGATGTTTTGGTTGTTATTGTTTTTGTTAAATCTCATTTTGGCATGAATTAATCATGGTGTTATTCAAACTAATAATTTTGCCTTTTGTTGTATGTGGGCCTAGAGGTGTTGGGTGGTTAAGTGTACATGTTATTTTGACAAAATCTTATTTTTATATTGCATTTTATAAAATGGAGTGGTCAAAATATGTAATTTTATGATGCATGACTGGGTGATTAAATACATTACCGTAACAGCTGCTGATTTTGTACTTTCCATACAGTTGCCTTGTGTCATCTTGGGGTATTTTATTGTAAAAGGGAATGGCAGTGTATACTTAACTCCACGCTAAAACACGGCTGAAACTAAGCATAACTGCCAGGGAATTACATTGGAAGAGGTGTTGCTTTCTACCACAGAACTACATTTTTACTTGTATGGTAACTGAGCAATGTCAAGGAACAGGATGTGACACATTCAGGAAACTCTCATGGAAGATGCAGTTCATTCTAAAGAAATACTCTCCATGCAGCAAATAGCAAATCAAAGTGTCCAGTCACACCCACATGGTGACTGCAGCACCTGAACAGTCAATTAACATTTTAATCATTATATGTAATTCTTTGCCCTAGAGAGTAACTGCCTCAATCCTTAACACTTCTCAACAGAGCTGGGAGAGTTCCAGTAGTTAGTCCATTTTATTCAAATGAGTTTACAGTGCAAATACCATAGTGCCAATAATCATCATTTCATATACACTTTTATAAGCATATTAGACAAGTGAAAATTAATTAGAAGCTCTGTTTTTCCACCGTAATCATGAAGTTGTTTAAGCTAGTTATACACTTACTGCTTAATATTTGGCAAAGATACTACGAAAGAGGTTATCAGAGAAATTGCCTCTTAGAAAGGGCAAGCTTGTGCTTAAAAGGAATTAGAATTAACAGCTTTTCAACCTCAAAGTCTGTTGTTTTGGTGGGGAGCAAGGGGTTTTGCCACAACATAGGCAGGTAAGTGTCATGTAAATAAACTGCTTTAAATAAACTTTTGTAGTGGAATGTAGAAATTTAACAGTGTGGCTTACACTTCAAGGAAGTGAAGCGTTAGCAGCAGTGCATTATGCTCAACATAATTTGTTCTTTAAAATATATTACTTCACACTTAGATAGATCTTGTTTAATACTAAGGTTGGGGCTACTGGACATAAATTTTCTTTTGTGCTTTAACAGCAACAGCAGTAGTGAGTTTCATAAATGCAGTAATAAGAAAACCATCACTTAAGGTTAAAATAGAAAAGTGACTGAGAATTTTGATCCTGCAGCAAGCATTGTGCAATACTTAACTGTGCATCTACCTGCATGTTAATATTGACGTAAGAAAAGACAGTATTTGCCTTAATAACTAAAGCAATACATAAACATTTTGGCTTTAAGCAAAGAATTCCCCACTTCTGTAAGCTCAGACAGATGCAGCTGTTTAACTGAAGTCCCTGTTAGTAAGGACAAGGGGAGCCACTAGGGTCCAAAAGTAGAGAAGGAGACAAACCCAGCTGGAGGTTATCTTCACCCACACGGCTGGCCACTTACTTGTCATTGTTTTAAAATCTGCATCAGGGCTAAAAAGGAAAGAAAGAAGTTATCAGATAATAGAAGATGCTTTCCGCTATTCCTTCTACCTCTGAATTTCAAACTGATGTGAGAGAATTCCTGGACACTCCAATACCAGGGCCTCTGTGGGAGCCTGGTGGGACAACCAGCAGTTTACCATGGCTCCTTGGGCCTTTTGCTCTCTATTCCATTTTCAAACTAGACCTGCTTGCATACACTGATGTGCTGCTCTTAAAAGAAGTCTTCTAGAGAGCTGTGCAATAGATTCCTGCTAGCTGCCGCTCCACAAGCATATTTGTTAATTTACACAATGTTGCAGTTGTGGGAAAAGCTATTGTAAGCTGCAGAAGCTGAGGATATGTCCAAGCACTCCCAGCAGATTTAGGGAAACATCTCTTTACACAACATGCCCCTGCACGGCTTTCCCAGGCTGACAGAGCCAGTAGGTTTGGCTTAAGGCTGGCCTCTGACAAACTTCCCAGGAGACCACTTATCTTATACATATCCTTCCCACTGCTTGCATTGCAGAGTTTGGTAAGCACACTTAACACCCCTGCAGAAGAGGTGCTCCACCAGGACTGTACTGATTTTGTCTTTTTGTGCAGGTTTTTTTTTTTTTAAAACACCCTTAATTCAGCAACTCAAAAAATGACAAGCCACAGCTCTAATAGAACTGGCTTAGGGACAGCATCTTCAACATCCTGTCAGGGGCAGCCTGAGCAGGAGCTTCCCATCCCCCTAGAAATGCTGGCTAGGGCATGCAACCTGTCAATTTCAGTCCTGCTCTTACCTGTACCAGTTTGTGAGTGTCATCATGATGTAAAGAGAGGCAAGACAGAGCATGAAGTGAAAGAAGGCATAGTTGTACTGAACACCATCTTTCTCATTATCCATGACACGGCGCACTTCTCCTTCCTCTGCTGCCCCGCTGCCTGCTCCCCCAGTCTCCTCCAGAATGGCACTGTCACTCGCAGACAGCGTCAGCTTGTTCACTTGGCTGTTACTTGAAGAGCGAATGCTGCGGTGTAACCCAAAGAAAAACATGGTTAAGAACTCCCTTAACGAGTAGCTATGTTTGCTAATAAAACAAGAAGTGGATCACAATGAAAGCCAGGACTAGCAAATAACATTTTTAAAGTCCATCTGAAAACCATAGAATTAGCTAGGTTGGAAAAGACCTACAAGATCATCCAGTCCAAAATCACAAGGAAGCTTCTTACATCTGTTTGCATCTGAGCTTTTGTTAACACAAAAAACCCAGCAGTTCTAGTCCAGGCCTCGTACTACGTTTTGTTGTTACTGGAGTTGGGCTAATAAAGCTTACGGTCATCCACAAAACAGAATGCAGTTTTTATTGGTTGTATTTGGCTTGGGCCTGAGACCACAGCTGGATGTGAACAAATGCAGGTGCATTTATTTTTACTGGAGCCAGACACAAATGAAAAAGGCAGACAAAACCCAGTTGTTTACTACTTGATAATATTCCTACCTGGAATACAGGAGGCAAAAGACAAATATAACCAATCCAACAATACTCTGGGCATCCCACCACTGCAGGGACTTGGGCGGAGCTGGAGTAGCAGGTAGGACAGTGGTATTTGCTGGAGCAATTGTGGGTGCAGCTATCTGGGTAATGATGTTCAGCAAACTTGGGTTACAGTTTCGTTCTGAAAGGAATTTTGAAACAGATTAAGGCTGGATGGGCTTCCAACAGCTTCAGTTAAGACAGAGGTTTATAATTTATCATTCCCTTTAACTGCTGATCTCCGATTCCCTACAGGTAATAGCAGCATGCAATGTTTTCCCTTCTTGTGAGTTAGGCAATGTTTTATTATTTAAATAAATCAGAATATCCTGACACTATTTCCTTTCTCCTCACAAATACCCCAGTTTAGTTCTAGAAAGAGACAAACTGACAGTTTCAGTCAAGTTAGCTTTACTTTTTCACTAGATTTCATCTAGACAGAAGATCAGCAGTCCTCATGCAGTGATCTGTACTGAGTCACACCAACAATTTCACACCAATATATGTTACCCAGAACAAATCTGTTGCTTACCAGGCTCATTGGACATGGCTGACCAGGTGAGATACATGGTGTACAGAGTAATAATAGAGGACTGGAGGAGGCCAGATCGAGGCTGATATTCCTGTTGAAAGACAAGCCAACGTGAAAAGGGCAGCACCTCCCTACAGTTAAATTAATGCCAATTGAATTTCAGTTTTTAGAAATGCATTGGGCTTCATACTGTTTAAAAACAGGAGTAATAAAATTTAGAGGAATATAATTTACACAACAAGCAACTCAAACACAGAAGGACTAAGGAAACCCAACCCAGTTCTTCTGCACTCAAGATTCAGTTACAGATTCTTCCTGAGTTGATCCCAATTTGCTTAACAGTTTTGTAGATATCAATCTAGTATGTAATTCGGAGCAATACCATTCAGAATCAAGTAACATGTAAGCTTCCTATGGATATTAAACACTCTTACCCATGATTATGAAGCCAGAGCATTACAGTAATGAATTCCCATTCTATATTACTTTTTCCCTTAAGGGCTTCTTTGTTCTGCCAGAACCTTCACCACCAAAGCCATGCCAGCAGTGACGCCCATGGAAACTTAACTTCAAAACAATGTCAGCAAAAAAAAAAAAAAAGCCTATCTTCAGGAAATGCATCACTACATCACTGGTCTCAAAGCAATTTTTTTTTTTTAGTTATTATTATTTATTCCTTAAATATCCCCAGTTTTTTTTTTTTTTTTTTTAGTTATTATTATTTATTCCTTAAATATCCCCAGCTAGCATAGTTATGATACCGAAGTATTACAATTTTTCTGTCTGGCTGCATTGGTATGACACTCTTCTTAGTTTCCTGCTTTGTATGTCAGAATAAAACAGCAAAGAAAAACAGTACCTGAACTTTTGGAATGATGGAAACAACAGATACAGCAAAACACAGGATCATATTAAAGCTTATGAAGAATTTGTTTTCAGTGCAGTCCTCGGGTGTTGTGTAGAATACATAAAAAAGCACAACAAAAACCACTGACAAGCCATAGAACAAGCTTGTACAGGACAGCAGAGCTGCAGAGGGGAAAAATAACTATTAGAATAAGGACATAAAAATTTAACAGTACATATAAGGTGATTTAAAGGTCAGCTATCAGTATAAAGGGACCATTCCCCTTCCTTACTTCTTAGTCTGGTTAAGAAAGCTAGACTAGCAGAAAGCATTTTTATTAGATGTGAACAACATGGCCAGATGTCTCCTTTGGTTCACCAGGCAGCGCGGCTCAGAGGAAAACCAACGCTTCCATCAGGGGAACAAGACCTGCCTTCTGGCTGCAGTTCAGCTGCTTTTACTGTGCTGTCAAGCCAGAGCAGCAAAAAGGAGAGCACTTTCTGCACACTTCTAATGGGCTGAAGGCCACCATTTACATTTTCGTTCTGATACATTCTTTATATGAAGCTAGAAAATGCCGTTGCAGCATTTACAGCTATGAACCACAACTATTAGCACTCTGATTTCAGTAGAGAAGCTATGGACACGTGCCATGGCACACTGTTGTAGGGCAGCCACTGTCACTGACATAATCGACTTTCTGAGGGTGTCAGTCGAGGAGGTGACAAAACCAACTCAGAACTGAAGAGAACCAGGCCACTAGCTCTGCACTCACACTGCAGATTGGACAAGTTAAGCATTGTTTATTATGACTGTCAGACCTGCTAGTCACAAGTCTAAAATAATCTGCATTTTATTTAATGAGAAAAAGGCAACTCCAGTTATTAATTCCAAATGCGTATGGTAGTGACTCATGAAGACTGTATAGTATAACAGTAGGATATGTTTGCAAACTAGTACATGATATTCTGCAGACTCCCAGCCAGCCAAAACAAATCCCCGCCAGTTCGGAATTCCTACCTGCATACCAACATTTAGAATTTCCCTCCTCCATTCTCCCAACCCAGCTCTCATTCCAGGAGTGAGCAAAGTCCACAAGAAACACCAACTGGATAACAATGAAGCAGAAGGCTCCACAAACACCAATAGCAAACCAGGCTAGAAAAGGAATTAACAAAAACAAGCTTAATTTTCATCATTTACACATTAATCCAGGAAAAAGGATAAAAGCTACTTCTACTGCAGACAATTAACAAAACAACCCAGAACTATATATAGAACTGTTAGTCACTTTGGCCTCTGTCCTGCAGAAGCATGCAAGGAGACTGCTATTCTAAGCATGACTACAGTAGGCACGATGAGCTTAGAAATGTTTAGCTCAAGGTGTTTTCACAATGAATTCAAGATCTAACACAAGACATCTTTGTGTACACTGTAACGCCACGTTTATCTGAGGCTCAACAACCCTCTTGAGGTTCCTGAAAAGCAGCCAGACAGTCAAAATATCTTGCAGAGATTTTTCAGAGACTCTAGGGCATTATTTGCATTCATCACAGTCAGCATTCTGAGATACCTCTAATGAAAACAGTGCCAGAATTCTCTTCCCAGTACCTGACATAACAGAGTCTCAAATTAGTAATACACAGCACCTATGTACTTGAAGGAAATTGCTTACTGCCATTAATTCAGTTAGTCACCATAACATTCTTAAGAAGTAGGACAGAATCTGTGTTGTCTACAAGGTAACTTCCACTATCACAACTATAGCCCAGTAAGTCTGTGATAACATTTGGGTTTACTAAACAGAATTTTATAATTCTGAATTAACCATACCTCTTGTGAAAGGCCCTTCGGGAATGTAAAAGGCTCCAACCATGATGCCCACAATGGCAGCTATTTTGAAGAACCAGAACCTTTAGAAGAAAGTTGAAACCATGGGTATTAGTCTGCATACAACATTCAAGTTTTACAAGATCTGCAAGCAACCTACCATGCACAGATGAATGCCTAAGAAATAAAGCAAAAAGTTTTGTTTGGTGAAATTAAAAGTAAAGAAGCTCACTAAATTGGGGAAGAACGGGTAAATGCAGTGTTGCACCTAGGGCAACAGAATGGGCTGGGGGCCCACAGACTAAAGGGTGCTGGAATAGGAGCTCCTGCTTCAACAAACAGACATGAGTCAGTAGCACATCATCACAGGGAGGAAGGCTAATTCTTCACTGTTCAGTCTGAAGAAGGGAAAAGTGAGATCTAACTGTTGTGTTCAGCTGTCTAAAGAAAGGTGTTAAGGCTTTACACAGCACACAGACTCTTCTGACTGAGTCAGACTGGCCTAGAGAACAACCCAACGGATGTCACAAACAGCACAAGGAAGGGGATATAAAATAAATGGTATCTAGCATCTCTGCTGAAACACAGAGGTGATCAGAGCACCTCCTTTTTGTGTTAGCAGTGATGTTTAGCTTCCCATTACATTGATTATGTTACACAAACAGGAAGCCTTTTAGAAGACTTAAGTATTACTCTTAATTCAGTTCAAAAGAAACTTCAGACCATCAACATATACTCAAGTAATTTCTTTGCTGAACACGATAGCAAACCTGAGAAGAGAAACAGAAAAAAGAAGTTAGAAGACCAGCTGGCCAGCTTACAAACATACCCATTGTGCACTGCAGCTCTTGGATCATTACTTGTTTTCACTGCTATCATGAGCAGAGAGAAGGCAAAGAAAAACACTGCCATGGCAAAGCTGATTCGGTAGACGGCTCTGTATCCAACAAACACATCACAGCTGACAAAGCCATTCAGATGTGGTATCCGAGTATGAAGCCCATCATCACAAAATCCAGGTACCTGAGTAAGTGAGTAAAGACAAATTTAGCTGTGAACTCACTTCTGTATTTGCAATTACATTATTTATGCCCTCTAACAGCTACAGTTCTCAGTCAGCTCTCTTCTGGGAAATCTGTTAACAAAAGACCTTTCACTCAGCCAGCCTGCACAGACCTTATGGCCATTTTTTTTTCCCTCCAGGTCATTACCACAAGCATTCACAGCACTGAGGAAGATTAAGATAGAAAGTTGCAGATGTTAGTGGTAATAACTGGGAAGCGTCAGGCCTGGCTGAGTTTCAGTTTCAAAAACCAGGGGACTCTCCCACCTCAGGAAGCACATTTGGCTGTTGTGCCTCCCCCATTCCAAGTAAAAACAATCAACAGCTGCTGGCACAAGCTATGCATTTGCGAACAGTAAACAGAAGATTTTCTCCTCCGTACCTTTTTCAGCTGCTCTTCCATCCCCGGTGCCAGCATAATGCAGGCAACAGCCGTGCTAAGGAGGAGGAGGAGGGCATAGATGAGGCGCGTCACGGTGGAGTTCTTGCTGTTGGGACAGCATCGGCACAGCAGGCAGGAGGCACCGCCGCACAGGCAGGGAATCTGAAAAAACACAAACAACGAGAGCGCTGCCTGGGGGCTGGCGTCTGCTGAGCAACGACACCGGGACGGGCACGGCCCAGCTGCAGACTTTGGGCTGCTCAGAGACAGCTCCACTCGTGGTGGGGTCACGCTCAGTCCGCGGTTCTGAGCGACCCCGTGTTTGGCACCTCCCCACACGACACGACCCCGGCTCCGGGCTCCCTCTGCCCCGCAGCCCTGCGGGTTCGCTACCCTCTGGCGCCCGTTCCACCCCAGGGCGCAAAAACCGGGCGGCGGTCCCTGACAAAGCGAGACCTCCGCCCACCAGACCCGCCCCGCAAACCGTCTTCACCTCAAGGCCCCCGCCGCCATTCCGGGCAGTTGAGGGGAGGAAAACTGATCGGAAGGGACCGGAGGGGAGCAGCCCCGCCGCGACTCACCCAGCTGGCCAAGGAGCAGACTCCCAGCACCGCCCCCATGGCGCCGCCGCGACCACCGGGCCCCACTGGCCACTTCCTGCTTCCGCCCTCTGCCCGGGGCGTCAGGTGACCGCCCTCTGCGTCTTCGCCGCCGCTCATTGGCTACGCCCGCCATGCCGCCCGCCAATACGAAGGCGGGATAGAGCCGCGCGGGGGCGGAAGGATCGGAAAGGCCAGCCAAGGGCGAGGGGAGGGAGTGTCGGTGTATTTGAACTGCTCGTTCTTGAGAGGTTATAAGGAGAAGGGCGCTGATTGGTCGAAAAGTCCAGGGAGCGGGTAGTTCTATTAGCAGAATAACCAATGGGATAGGCTAATCGCCATGAGGACGGTGATTGGCATATCTCTTAGCCATTCGGTACCTCTCTCTCCCTGAGGCTCCAGGGGGCGCTCTGGCTCGCCGTGGTTGCCATAGCAGCCGTCATGGCGGTAGGCCTGCCGCTGGGCCGCCCTTCCCCGCGCTGGGGTGAGCGTGTGTGGTGTGTGTGCGGCCACGCGCTGGCAGCACGCCGCCGTGAGGGCGCGTTATGGCCGCTGTTCCCCGAGGCTCGGGCAGAAACAGCCGGGTGTGGGGGCAAACCACGTGGCAAGAGAGGTGGCTGTGAGGACATCACCGCAGGAAGGTGACACAAGTTTACACTCAAGCTTAGGAAAGCGCTCGGGAACTGCTTAATTAGCATCGGTGTTGCAAAATGCCAGAGGTCAGGGTTGCGACTGAGCGGCTGGAGCTGGAGGATATATGTAATTCCAGCTGTTGCTCATCACTTCCTGCTGCGTCACACCTTTCTTTCCAGCGCACAGTCCTGCTCAGAAAAACCTGCTTCCATCACGGTGACAAGCAGCTAGGATGACAGCTTTATTACTGCCTGAAATTGCCAAGACAGAAAGCAGCCAGGAAAACTGACACTTATTTTCCACAGCGGCTTTAACACTTAGAGCGTATGAATATTATGTTAACAGTATCATCCCTCTTCTAATCAGCCTCATTCATGAAGACGTGCAGGCTTCTTTCAGAAAGAGATCACACCATAAATTGTTGAAACTGCTCCCTTCAGATCATGTGTAAGCCTGTGCCTTATTATTAACATTTCTTCCACTCGTGGGTGCGCCAGATGGATGTGTAAGAATGCTTTTATAACATCTCCGATATTTCACTGTTTATGCACATGAATGTATGCATAATAAAGGCAGAGTCCAACATTCTGCATTCCCTCCCCAGTAATCTTGGATAGATCACTTCATCAGCATATTACTAACACAGCGATGAAGCTTGGCTAAGTCCTGAGGCTTATACTGTTTTCTTCGCAGGAAATATCTGTCCAGCAGTTTTGTTAATTGCCGTGAGATCTTCTACTGGTTTATGCGAAGAAAAGACAAAGAATACAGATTTAAGGCTTTTTCCTTCTGCTGCCGGTATAATGATTTCCAAGCGCTCATTTTGCCTCCCAACATAAAACCCCTCTGATTCTGTGTAACATCATCTCAAAGCACGCACTTTTAACAGGAGATAAGGATGAAGTCAGCCTGGCTGCTGTCAGCTATGGGAACGAGACAGGATGTGGCAGGAGGTTATCCTCGTTTTACAAAAATACCCTGCTCTGCTATATTAATCAGTTCTGACAGCAGAATAAATGATGTATTCCTTACATATGTTACATCCCATTAACACCAATGTTTGTTGTTTGAAGTACCTAGAATTTTTTACCTCAAGATTGGGTAGTATTTAAAAGTAATGTGTCAGATAGAGTCATTGGAAAGTAGCTCTCTGCAGTTCTTGTGCAACTGAGCTAATAAGAGAATGTCACTCAAGCTTGTGTGTTAGTGCTATTCTTGTTAATCTCAAGGGTCTCCCTTTCATGATAACAAAAATGCCGAACTTTCTCTGGTGCTCCTTGGAGTATTCAAGGGTTCCTGCTCTGCATGAGATGTGTTTTGGCAGGCAACAGATCCAGGTTATAATGAAATGATCCTTTGATTGTCCAGAATCTTTCAGGCACGTGTTTAACTAAGGGAAATGAAATTAGAATGTCTGGGTCAAATCATCAGTAAGATTTTAAAAGATATGTATGTCATCTGTGTTTCTGCAGTAGTGCTGCTTTGACCTGTACAGAGGTTTAAATGTCTTCCTGCACGCTGGCCTGTTTAAATTCAGAATTTTGAGATATTGGTGTCAGCTTTCTAATAAAACCTTCCTCATTACTGGACTTCTGTGAAGTGTTTAGCTTTAAATGGTGTTTTTAACTGTGCTTTGATTGATCTCCAGAGCACAAAGGGTTCCAGAATTTTCTTCAGGGAGAACTGTTTTTGCAGCTCTTGAATTCAGGCATTGGGTTGAGCTATATTCCACTATATTCCACAATACAGACCTTAAACTGCAGTTTCAAAGTAGCCATCGAAGTCCCCTATCTCTGAGGAAGTTAGTGATTAGATAACGGTGCAGCGCTGCTACGGCTGAAACCACTCATGGGTTAAGTTAGTCTTTACATGGATAGAGTTAATAGTTTCTACAAAGTCATTACATTCCAGCAGGGTAGGAAGTGCTCCCAATTATAAATATCATTAAGTTTATGGAGCTCCTAGACCACTTTCGATGGGGCATGTTCTTACCATATGCCGTAGATGCAGGTGCACATTCATCGCTAACACACAAAGGCCATCAAGTGTTACTTGCTGCAGTTGCCACTGCAGTGGGAGACCAGCAATGTCAACCTAGTCCACACTCTTGAGTTTTCAAATATGCAGGCTTCTGTTCTCAGTCCTCTGCTCACGATTTTATAGTTTTCATCTCCCCTTGACTGAATGCATTGTGACTATGTTAACACCTGCCTCTGCTCTTCTTAGACTATTTTCCTATCATGTCATGGACACATGAGTCATCTTATTTGTGATCTGCCGAGCTGAGTGAGAGTCATAGTAACGCTGTGTGCTTCAAGGCCATTAGTAACACTGCTAAAACTTGCATAATATATTCTGTGTCTAAATCCCTAAGAGATTGAATAACTGTTTTCTTTTTCACCCCAAGTGACTATGCGACTGTATGAGTCACTCCTGTTACGGCAGAGGAATTGTAATCTTTTTGCCTTTCCAGTGTTCTTTGGCCAGAAATTTATTTTATAGGACACCTCTGTTCAATCTGTTCCAAGTCCTTATATGTCACCAGAAATATTTTCACTGACTTTGGTTCACTTCAGATCATGTGCTTTGGTCTGGAAACTGCTTTAAGTTCTTGGTAAAACAGATGGAGAAACGTTCATCTTTATCCAATGATATTACTGAGCTATTTCATTACTTACGGAAGCATTAGTGAAACTTAAATATATTGAGAAGTATTTAAATAACAGTAACAATCAAAAATAAAGGTTATATTAATTATTAAATATATATATGCTGGAGGGAATATTTTGTACAGAAGATCTGCAGTGACAGCTGTGAATGAACCATGAAAAGGACTAGCAACAGATGGCTGGTAAAAAGGAGGAGGGAGTGAAAGGTGTCTTTTTGTAATAGGTGAACATGATATCCCCTCATACAGCATGGGATGTTGCCCTTTGGGGAACAGGATCTCACACAGAAGGGCCATCACAGCTCTTCCAAGCCCTCTGGGGCAGCCAGAGCCCTGCTCCAACACTGCTGCTAGCAGCTGTCCCAGGAGGAGCCTTGCAGCCAGAGAGCAGCTGCTGGAGCCGGGCACATTTCCCATCCCTGCAAGTGAGACAGTGTTAGTGCAGAGCCAGGTGTCAGCCTCCTGCTCCTCGGCAGGGCTGAGCTGGGCTTGGTTTTGCTGGAGCACCTCAAGCTGTGCAGGGCATCAAAGGTCCCACTTTTAAGTAGCCACTTCAAAAGTGGATGGTCATGAAGCAAGTTGATCTCCTACTTGAGCACTGCACAAGCAAGCTAACCAACGTTGCCAGATTTATTGCTTCAGATATTTTTGTGATTTTTCCTTTCCTGATATATATTTTTTATTAAACCAAGACTTCCCTCTCTCTGTGACCCCATCTCCGCTGGGAGATGGTCCAGCTGGGCAGCCCTGTTGGGTCAGTGATCACTGTGGCACAGCATCGAGTGAAACACCATGGGAAGGAAAAGTCCAGAATTTCTGGATTTAATCCTGCCTCTGTCAGCGATGAGCCGTGCAGCTTCAGGTGAGCCACAGGACCATGCAAGTCAGGATGTGAGGAATGGGCAAATCCCAGCACCATGCCTGCTCATCTTCCCAGAGACAGAATGCAGAGCCCAAACGAGCGGCTGCTGCTGGGACAGGACTTGGGGCACAGCCTCACAGTGAAAGCAGCTGCACAGTGGGGCTGGGAGCCAGCAGCACGCGGAAGCACACAGCCAAACCAGGGCTGTCCTCAGCTAGGTCTGAACTGACTTAACCGCCTGAGCGTTGCCCTTAAAGTTGGATGAGCGCCTGACCCAGTCTCTTCACACAAGAAAGAGCAGTGTGGGGTCATACTGGCCATAGACACGTCTTCTAGCTGGTGTTTGTCGTCCATTGTTCCCCACACTGGTGCTTCTGCTTTCCAAGAAGAGGTTCTGAAACTGGCGAGATGTTATTTTATCATAAATCTTTGACTCTTTGACATCATGTGAATCCTCCCAGCGTACCAGCTGACATTTCAGAGGTTGCATTTTTGCACTTGAGCCAGGAAGCAGCATGTAACAGTGGCTTCTTATGTTGTTGTTGTATTTTTATTTTTATTTTTTTAAGAAGAAAAAAAGTTCCTTCCTCTTGAGTCTCCAGCAGAGACTGTTTCTCCTTGGGGAAGGAGTTCACATGATCGTATAGATGCGTCAGATAAATCCCTTCCCACGTTTGATATTTGCTAAGTTGAATGCTTGTTATTCCAAGCCAATAGCTGGAATGGCTGCGATTTAACATCCACAGCTTTTTTTTTTTTTTCCTTTGGTTCACAAGCATTAAGGAAATGAAATACAAAAATGAAATCCTTCAGCTTGGACTCATTAACCAAACACCACGTTATCTACGCAAATATTTCTCCTTGTTTGTTTGTTTAAAGCTGGCCAAGAGTCAGGCCTTGAGTTCCAGAAATACTTTTAAGATAACAGAAATGGGCATCCGAATCTAGAAGGAATTCTGTATTTAGAAATTCTGAAATACTACAGGGGGGTGGCTGTGCTGTTAACTATTTTCTGGTTGCTCTGAATCTCCATGGCTTTGGAAAGTGAGTCACAACATTCTTCTTCATATAAATGTTTTTCCCATCCTAGATGATTTAAAAAAATATATACCCTAGGGGAATCTAATAATACAGTACCCATCTCTAGTCCCATCATTGCTTTCAATAGAGCTTTGCTTGAGAGAGGCTAAATCAAGCCATTTCCCGCGGGCAGCATTGGGCAGGAGCTGTCAAGGCTCAGCATTGATGGAGTCCACGTGCTCTCGGGGCAGAAGCAGCCCCCAGCCTAACGTGTGAGACAGCAGGAGCTGAGTGGTGTGCGTTAGCTTATCAAGACATCCCACAGACTGACCTCCTGCTGCAGAGCACGCGGGGGAACACCCAGCCTTCACTAAAGGGCCCCAATTCAGGCATGCGGAGTGGGTACCACAGCATTCAAAGTGGCCATAGAAAGCAAAAGCAAAGCACCTTGCTAGTCTTGGCTTCCGCTGACATTTCAGTGTCAGAATGTTCCCCTGATATAAGTAATAGCTCAGTTCCAAATTTACTGTTCTTCAGAGATCATGGGAGAAGTTGTTTTTGTTTTTTTGGGGTTTTTTTTGTTAGACTCTAAAGAATTGCTTAAAATGTTTGTTAATACAACTCTATTTGTTACCATGTTTTTAGGGACTCATGCAAAGCCTCGTGCCTTGACAGCGAGCAATGCAGCTCTCATGGATATTTCCAAAGCTGTTTGTCCAAAGATGTCTTTGGGATTGGTTTAATCCTTAATTTCATGCAACAGGCATCAAAGCAAAACAGAAGTGGACGTGCTGCTGTCGGTGTGGATGTGGAGTTCTCTGTGGATGTGGTGAACTCTGCTCTGTTATCTGCAGGGGCTGAAATTTGGTTTGTTTTTGTATGCTTAGGAACCAGATGGAGCTAAGATATTGCTTAACTGGAGAGCCATTATTTACCGTTAATAAAATTGACACCACAACACGTTCCGTATGGCACAGGCGTGCTATCACATCTTGGCATCCATAACAGGAGAAATTATTCTGCCTGGCTTACAGTCTTTTCTTCGTTGTTAAAAGACAGTAATTACCCAGCTTGGAACTAAATGAACCCAACTGAAAATGCTGAGTGATGAGAAATGACTCCTGACTGCTTCCCAAACAGATCTTGTTTGGATGCCATCACTGACAGTGCTGATGCCAGCACCAGGTCGTGGCGCCTGCTGGGCAGTAGCCATAGCCAGCAGTCAGTGTTCAATGGTTTGGTCTGTGGTGGAGTCCCAGCTTGAAGAAGTGATGAACAAACAGCAGTAAGCACTTAATAAACCCTAATATAAACCCTGCCAAAACGACCCATTTACATGACGAAGTTGGTATGCTGCAAATTATAATGAAATCTAGAGCACGCAAG
Source organism: Numida meleagris (assembly GCF_002078875.1). NCBI lineage: Eukaryota > Metazoa > Chordata > Aves > Galliformes > Numididae > Numida > Numida meleagris. Next base: position 5,146,112 of record NC_034427.1, on the reverse strand, counting down.
CCACTCCGCATTAATTCTTGGGGTAGAGATCGTGCAGCGGTTTACTCCAGAGTAGGAATGACTTTGCATGAGGTTTCTCCATACAGTGTGGTTATCAGTCAGTGTGTGATAACTCCCTCTACAGCCCCAAATACACCAAATTCTCTGCATTTGCATGTGTTTGGGCCAGGCTGTCATCATGCAGCAAGCTGTCACTCCCAGGGCCAGCAAGACCACACGCTACTCCCTCCAACTTTTCCATATCAAGTTTGTGAAGTTTCTCTGATTTTGCATTTTAAATTTATCTAGTGAACCAGCACATTCTTGGTTTTGTTGGGTTTTTTTTTGTTTGTTTGTTTGTTTTGTTTTGTTTTTTTCCCCATCCTGCAAATGAAGCACGGGATCTGTTATTCCATTCATCGTTTTACCCAATGCCGCACAATGTTTCGTTAGCCAGTGATGCAACAGTTTGCAAACTTGCTTTCCAGCCTGGTGTAGCTGCTGAAAAACAAGTGGCCTTCTGCATCCAGCTCAGGAGCAGTGTGTGCAGAGCTGCTGCAGAGAGCTGAGGGCGAAATTCCCATAGTGATGAAGAGGCATGAAGGAATGTTTCTAGTGCCCAGCTGCCTGCATTCTTGTTCAGCTCATCCCTTTAAGACTGCTGAGGTGTGACTGTATTAGTAATGATATGTTGCAGTGCCTAGAGACCTGGATAAATAACTAACAAGGCATCTTAGTCAAAATAAAAAAGATTTTCCCTCCTGGTTCCTCTGTTTGAACACACATTGCTGCAGGAAGGCATGCAGTGCTGCTGGAAAGCACACACCTCCTGTCCAAACACCACGATGCTTGCAGGTTGCCATAGCAATGGGGAGAGCCGAGGCCATTTGGGGCTGTAATTCTGCAATGCACGCGGCAGCGAGGTGCCACATCCTCGTGCTGAGCACTGGTCAGGCTCCAGCAGCCACATCCAGCCTGGGAAGGGCATTTCACAGACACTGAGCCTGTTGTGCAGGCTGCTGCCCTGAATGTGCCTTTGCAGCATGGCCAAATAGGACCTAGATGATTCCATGGCGTGGCTGCCACACTAGTGGGTTGCAACATACCCGGCCAGTCACAAATGGAGATAAGGTTTGAGTGTACGGCTTGAGAAAGTTGGTGTCTATTTAAACATCACTGCTAGACTTTTCTTGCAATAGACAATCTAAACAAAGATACTCGATGCTTTATCAGGCCAAGTTTTACAAAGCAGAAAACCACTATTTGAGAGCTGGCATGAAAGGAAATGATTTGATCCACAGAAGCGACGGCAGCTGGGAACTGCATGAAAACAGCAAACGCTGTGCCCAGAAAGCTGCAGTCCTGCATAAAAGAGAAAACTTCACCCCAGTGAAAAAAAAAGCCCAGCCCAACTCTGGGAGAGGGAAGGGATCTGAAGCAGATACAGTGAATGTACCCAGTGCTGATGGTAAGGAACTAGAAGGCACATTTTCTCCTAAAAGTGCAGTAGCCTTGTAAGACTAGAAGAAATACCTGTGCAACATACTTATCTACAACATTAAGACAACAATAATGTTTAGAATTCTTCCTATCTTCATACTAGATATTTAAAAGATGACATAGTACAGACAGAATATTTTGTTCCCTGGCTGGAACATAGAGCCCTCTTGGAACAAGTTGCAGGGACACTGCACCTCCTGCTCTCAGCCCTGGCGGCCTCCAGAGGAGCTAAGCCCACCCTGCCTGAGGGCAGGGGATGCTCAGGACATGGGAATGGCTTTGCTGAGCTCACCCTGCCTGCTGCAGCAGCTACTGCTCCACAGGAAGGCATCCAGCCCCTGCACCCCTTCTCCATTCAACACAGAAAGCAGGGACCTGTGCCAGGAGGGCAGGCTGAAGCTTTTCCTGCCCTTAGGGGAAGTGTGGGTGCATAGGGCAAAGCCTGAGGTCCGGCAGCCCTTTGCTTCACGGCGGGACCAGCCAGCACTCCATTCCGAGCCCTGCAACAAAACCACGTGAAAGCACAAGTAAGGATCAAAATATTTACAGGGCGTCTGCACATCTGCAGTGGGAATCCTCATCTGGCTGCCAAACCCTGGGAAATGATGTGGTGGTTGGGTGCCTTAAACAAATCTTGTTTAAAGCTGGCAGAGATGACTTCTGATGAGTTAGCACACCCCTTTGCTCTCCAGAAGGGAGAAGTGCAGGTGCCAACCCAGCCTGCTGCTTGTGCTCCTCCAGCCGTCCCATCGAACAGGAACAGAGGGACAAAAGGAAGGAACATTTCTGAGGGATGCCTGCTGCCTGTGCAGTAATGCCTGAACAGTTGTACCAGCTCATCCCATTGGTCATTTTTAGCCCCTTCTGCGTATCCGACCTCTCTGGGCAAGCAGAATAAGCCTGTCTATTTAATACTTGTGTATTTCCCCCTCTCTGCACTGCTATCCACTCCCATCACAAACAAGAAGGCTTTGGCCAGGGGGATGACTTTCTGGTGAAGCATGTGCTGGATGCATGACCTTTGTGGGTTTATACTGAAGAAGGTTCTGGATTCTTTTAGACAAACAAATCCCTTAGCAAGCAGGATTTACGCTTGTTTTGTAGTCTGCTACAGCTGCCACGATTTCTCCTGCCAGCAGCAGGTAAAGTTCTTCTTATATAGAGTGCACAGGGGAGTTTGCTGTGGGACCCTCGTGGGTAAAACGTGGTATGGGACGGTGCTGTTGCTGCATGGTCCGACTTAGAGACCTGCTTGTATTTGTTGCAGCTGCAGAGAGGTAACCATCCAGTGACTTATTTTGCAAGAGCCTTTGGTTGGAAGGAATTCTGCAGAAATGAGTGGTTCAAGGCTCCCGGCCAAGATTTGCTTTTTGCAAAGGCTTTAAAACAAACTTTGGAGACTAGCAAAAAAAAAAAAAAAAAAAGTTTTTACTTTCCAAACTAAATGCATTCTCTAGGGGAAGAAAAAGCAGGGTGGGGGAGGAGAACACAGGAGGGGAAGTAATCTGAGGCTGAGGGTTCGATGTGTGATCTGGTTGGGGTGAGCCCTCAGAGGAGCCTGGCTCAGTGGGCAGAGAGATAACGTTCTGCGGCGGCTGGGAAGGGCTGGGAGCAGCTCATGAAGTGAAATTGCCCAGAAGCACTGCACAGCCTCTCCCTTTGCACTGCAAAGCTTTATCATCTCTGCACAGATTACTGGAGCCAAAAATAGCTGCAGCTCAAAGCAAACAGTTTTTGAGCACACTGCCCTGCTGGCACGGCAGCCCCTGTCCAGCCACGCTGCCCAGCACCAGCCTGGGCTCCAGGTCCTGGGGAGCTGCGCTAATGAGGTCGGCCTCGTTAAGGTTTTTCTGAGTCCCACTTCTTGATGTCGAACCTTTCTGGGTTAACAACTTCTGTAACAACAAAATTGATCTGAACGTGGATAACTCATTGAGGCATAGCGACACCCACTCGCCTTAATCTACTGCAAAGTGTCCTTCCTGTGACAGTGACAAGAGAGCTTGGCATTGACTCTGCTTTACCTGCCAGTGTCGCTTCTTCTCGTGACTCTAAGTGCAGATGTCACTGGATGGCTTGAGACAACTGCACTTTCCTGAGGGAGCCCAGCAGGCTGTTGGAATATGCCTTGCATTTTTCAGTCCAAAATTTATTTAAAGCATTTGTTTTTAGGGGTGGAAGTCTAGAAAAAATCAGCGCACCGCATTTTTTCCGTGTCTAACTTGTGCCATTCCGCACTTCCTGGCGATCTTGATGACATCAAGTAACAGGGACAGCTCAGCGCCTGGGAAATGCCATGGAAAGCCGTGCTTGCACAAGGAAGCGCGGCCATGCAAGGGGAGGGCTGTGGCTGCACTGCCTTAGGAGGGACACGAGGCTCAGGCTGCAAAACATTCGGGTCAGAGCCTCCTGCAGTGAGAGCTCGGTGCTTGGGTTTGGAGCCCCCTGGGCAGAACTTTGTGTTGATGGCTTTCCTCACTGGGACATGCAGAGCGTGACCAGAGCCACAGCGCTGTTCCAGGGATTGTTTTCTCTGTGTAAGAACCCTTAGGGATACTCACAGCTCATCCTGAGACCTGCCCTATGGGATTTCTCTTTGTCCCCCTCCTTCTTCTGGGAGCTGCCCCATGGACAACTGCTTGCCCCTCGCTGCAGAGCAGTGGATGGGTACCCACACAGCATCTACATCCCACCCTGATGCAGAGCCTCAAAGAGCCAAAAATAAAAAATCACTGCAATCCTCTGCAGACCAGCAGCACCACTACAACAGAGCAAAGCCAAACATCCCCCTGTGCAAAGGCAATGCCTTTCATGCCAGTCCAGGACCAGGCAGGGTGGCATAGCATAGAGCATCTGTATGCAAGAGGCAGCAAGAAGCTCAGCCAAGATAAGCAGATAAATCAGCTGGAGTAAAAGCCATAGGAAAGTCCAGAAAGCCACAAAAGGCTGGGTGAGGCTTTAGCTGGGTCTGCTCAACCCTGTAGTACAGTCTGCCATCCAGAGCGGGCCATGCCCGGCACCTGTAACATCCTCTTACTGCTGTGAGTGTCCTGGGGTGTCTGATGCCAAAGCCTCTGGTATCTTGTACAAAGGACACGAGATGGCAAACCTCCAGGCAGAAGCTGGAGTAGATTTCCAGATAAAAATGACAACTCTCATTTTAAAAGAGCAAGAATGAATATATTGAAAATGATGTATTTTTATCCCAATACGATAAGACTTCAGGCAAACTGAAAAATTGTTGGCGTCTCATGGCTTATTTTTCCCTCGTGGAAAAAAAAAAGAAAAAAGTTATGTTCTGTAGAAAACACAGTTTAATCCCCAAATGCATTTTTCTACTTCCGATGGAAAACATTTGGCCAGTCCTTGTGGGGGTGGCCCCAGAGGAGGAGGGCACTGTGAGGCCAGGCTGTGGGGGGGAGGAAGGGGCTTCTGATGAGTGCTCTGGGTGTTGTCCCCAGGGCCAGGCACTGGGCTGGGAGATTTGAATATGACAAATAGTAGACATCTCATCCATGAAGTCCACATACTGCTTTTCTGGATTTCCGAAGTGCTTTGCTGTTAGCTGCATACTGCACGCATGGCAGTGCACCAAGCAAAGGCAGCCTGCACCATTGCTGGTGTGGTGGCATTTGTATTTCACAAGATCTGGCCTCTAGGCCCCACGGTCCAAGTGTCAGCTTCTGGATCACATTTGGATATGAGCTGGAGGGAGCACAGAACTTGTCAGCTCCTCCCAGGCAGCTGAGTTCCCCCCGAAGGCTGCAGCCATCTCATCCCTCGTGTCCGGAGAGGCCAGCAGCAGGCTCCCAGCCATCGCCATCGAGTGAGTAATAATGCATGACCCAAAGGGGCTGCAGAGAGGTTAGTTTCCGTCAAATGATACTCCTCTGGAAATCCAACTGGCTTCCTGGTGCAGGCTGTGGAATAAAATAGAGCAGAATCAAGAGGTGGAGCTATAGGTCAGCGTGGCTGCACGGAGTGCAAGCAGATTTTGCCTCGTTGAGGTTCTTTCCCCTTCGTCAGTGCCTCCTTGGAGTCGTCAGGGCGTTTCCTGCGCTGCTGACTGCTTTTGTCGGTATTTTTATCTCTTCCTGCACGCGATGGCAGGGCGTGGGTATCTGCCACCAGCGGCAGCTCGCAGGCACGCAGCTCCTGGCTGAGAGGAGAGGGCTGGTGGCTGCTTGCAGACAGCGGCAGAAGGGCTCCTGCTGGCCCTGCCCGGTGCCCTGCAAGGTGTCAGGCTGTGTGCTCAACCCTCCAGCCGCTACCTGGGTGCTCAGCCTGAAATCAGACCTCCCCTGGCTCCAGCAGAGATGGACGAGGTCTTTCCAGCCAAGTTTGTGGCTGTGTTTATTCTCCCATTTACAAGGCTCATAGCATCCTTACAGCAGGAAAAGACGCATCCTTCATTCTGCTGGCAAAGTAATTAGCGCTAACAAGCTCTGGTTCCAGGCTGGGCCAGCAGAGCAGGAGGAAGCATCTGCCCCACTTGGGTGCTCGCAGCTGCCCACCACCAGCAGAGCCGTGCTGGAAAAGGACAGGGGACACGGCACTGCCAGCAGCTCTGCGTGACTGTCACCTGCTGCCATCTCCCAGGCAGCTGGGACACAGAGAGGTGACACCGCTCAGGGAGACGTTCCTGGGCCGAGCTTCCTCTGCTCCTGGAGCAGCTGTGCTGCCCTGCCCCAAACACCTTCCCCGTACATTCAGGTATTGTCACCAGCTCCGAATTTCACCCCCAGATAAGACCGCCACGGGGCACGCTTTTCACAGTGCAAAAAGCATCCCAGAAAGACGCGTACACAGCTCCCTGCGAGACGGTTCGGGTGCGATGGAGTCCCCGGCCCCGAGAGAGGTCCCGGGGCGGTGCGTGCCGCAGTGTGCCCGGGGCGGCTGGCACTGCCGGACAGCTGGGGCCGCGGAGGAAGCGCCCGGCAACCAGAGCCGCGCACAGAAGGAAGGATGTTCGGGCACACGCAGCTGCCGGGAGATGAGGTTACAATGCAAAGCTAAACAAAGATCCCCGCGAGGAGGAAACGGATCCCTCCCGCAGCCTGTAAGGTAGGAGCCGAGCGGCGGCTGCTTGACATCATCGGGGCGAGCATTGGATTACAGCAGGCAGGGACTCACCCGGCGGGGAGCAGAACACGCCCCTCGGCCCCACAAGTGCAACTTCATTTAGCGGCTCCCAGCGCGAGGAAGCCGGGAGCGTGGAGCTGGCCGCAGCCGGCCCGGCCGCCCCGCAGCGCCGCTTCCAGCCCAGCTCCTCCGGCGGCAGCGGGACGCGAGACCCCGTAAGTGCGGCGCCGGGAGCGGGGTGCGAGGGCAGGTGCTCGGCCGGGGGATGCCGGTGGGTGGTTTCTACAGACGTAACTTTCGCTGCCGGAGCGGGGTTTTGCTCCCTGCGAGCCGTAGGCTGAGCGGCGGGGCTGCGTTTCGCTTTGGAAGTCGCCTCGCTCCTCGTTTGCTGCGAAGGGGCGGCGGGGAGGGCGGCTTTGGCGATCACAAAGGATCGCTCCGTGGTTCCGTGACCCCCTCGGGGATTTCCAGCATCCTTTCTGCCGTTTGCCCGTCTATTTTAAGAAACCGGCCGGACAGGAGCCCGTACGACCTAGGGGCGCGCTGCGTCCGTCCGGGAGCCGACGCCAGGCTGCGAGCCGCCGGGCTCTGTGCCCGCTCGGGGCTGCCCCAAGCCCTGGCACGGCCGAGAGCCTCACGAACGCGGTGTAAGCAGGCGTGGGGACTCGCTGGCATCCAGCTTCCCTAGCAAGTGTTTTAAGAGGCGAAGACGTGGGATAAAAAAAGAACTGCTGTGTGGTGGTATTCTCAGGAGGCTTTGAAAATTCCTCCGGCTCGGAGCTGCGCCTCGCTCCGCTCTCTCCGGTTTCCCGCAGGCAGCTGGGAGCGAGTGAGCCGGCACGTGAGCGCAACGCCTCGCTCCTAGAGGGACGTTTGGGAAATGTTCCCGTTGTGTCAGAGGGGGCAAATGCACACGCAGAACAAGAGCCACTCGCGGCTGCAATGCCCGTGGTGGCTGGGATGGGGGGACAAGCACGGAGGGGACGTGCCAGCGCCGGGTGAACGAGAGGAGGCTCTGGCAGAGACACTGAAGCAGCGAGGACAGCTCCATGGGAGAGCGTGGCCTCTCAGGCTCTGGGCTGCGCCTGCCCACGGTCGGTACGGCCGCTTCGGTTGGCTCTGAGCGTGCTTTGGCTGCTCGGGCTCTTGTGTGATCCCCTGTGAGCAAGGTGGGCCCTTCCAGCCAGCTGAGAAGTTGCTGTGTGTCTGCTGTGATGAGGAACAATGTTTGGGGAAGATGGGCGCACCAGGGATCCCCAATGGCTGAATTCATTTGTAGCACAGATACAGACATGGCTCTGCCAGTAAAGCTTAATGTACCTTGGAGCCCAGGGCTTTGTCCGGTGCCCGAGTCCTCCACTTCATGGACACTTTCCACAGGGAGAGAACTCCGATCCCTCAAAGAATGGGAGCTTGTTACAGTAAAGCACATAGGCCGCCAATGCAAGCAGCATCATAGCAGAGACACTAAAACCCAAAGACATTCATATACCTGCATCTTCCAGCAACTCTTATTTCTGTACGTGCAGTGGCTGATTCTAACCAGGTGTAAAGGCTAAAATGAGCTGGCGTTGTTTTGCTTCCTCTTTGCCTTACTACCAAAGAAAAGCAAATCTACTTTTGAGCCTCCTTGGAGGCATGCATGCACACACAACCTTGCCTTCCAGAAGACAGCTGTGAAGAACATTTTCCAGGTTGTTACTGTTTTCTGGGCCTCCCAGCCTTCAGGGCCAGTTGTCACAGCACTGATCCCTCCAACCAAACATTAGTGTTATCCCTATCTTTCAGGGGCCAGGCACAAATCAAGTGGTTCTCCTGAGCTCATGCAGGTCTGTAGCAGAACCAGGGATCAATCTGCAGGGGAATAAGAAACAGCAGAAGCTACAAGCCTGGTTTTTATTTGCCTTTATGTGCCATTCTGACATGGTCCTCATCTTCACATTCAAAGCCTGGACGAGGCGGTTGCTCCATACTGCTAAAGGTACTCTTCAAGTCACCAAACCATACACACAGACCAATCCAGAAAGCAAGTTTTCCAACACAGTGTTCATTCCTCAGAGAGGATGAGAGAGGGGAAAAACAAACAACATGCTTCCAGCCAAGCCATAAAGGGAGGTTCTCCCCCAGGGCTACCAGTGCCAGCCGGTGCGATGGGGAGGGTCAGCTGCTGCGTGCACTTTGCCCCCCAGCCCCTCCCAACAGCAGTGACAGAGAGGCACAGACATCACTGCAGGGCTCAGCCTGGGACCTGAGCAAGAAAAGCAGCACTGCACTATGAACCATTTATTTCCCCCATTTCAAAACTTGCATTCCTTTCAAGCCTTTGCACTGCTCGTTCCCGGCTTGTTCTGCATGTTCCTAAACGCCTTCCTTCCCAGCACAGCCCTGAGAGGCGCGCTGCTCTGCCCAGCTCCTCCATGCCCGCACATTGCTGGCCACGAGCTGCTGCTATGGGAGCAGGCCAGTGCTGAAATGCCAACAGTTGTTGATGTTTGCAATGATGTAATAAGACAAACATGCCCACCAGAGAGTCATCAGCTTTACTGGGATTACTCTCTCCACAAAGTGTAATTAGTCTGTGGTGTTCGTTGCCTCTAGATATCACTGGCTCTAGGAGTGCAGAAGGCATTTTATTGGACAACAGGTCCTTATGTAGGTAGCTAAACTACTCTGCTTGTAATTATGAGGATATTGGATTTTAAGAATTATATAACCTCCTGGTTTAGGGCAATTAGTAACTGATGAAAAATATTTCATCATAATTACAAGTTTTCTTGCACCCCTGAGCCAAGGATGCCAGCTGTTTTTAGAGACAGGATACCAAATGCAATGGTCTTTCAGTCTGCCCAGGGAGGAGCAGCCCCCAAGCTAATCAGTGATGCATTTGGCCTGATGTTTACCTATGAGTCAAGGTAACAACCTTCTGTCTGCTGCCATCACCTTGGTCAAAACCAAAAAGGATTTCCTCTCTGTATCAAAAGCAGTACCATAACATCTGCTGTATAAAACAACACTGAATTCTGCCAAAAAGCACTCTGGGCTTCTTGGAGCATGTATTCATTTTGAAGCAATGTGGTGAGAACTGCATTTGTTTTGTGTGTATATACGTGTTCCTTTGGGGTAACAGCTGAAAAAAAGGCAGAGACAATCTGGATCTCAAACAGTGTGCACCATGCTGATGGCAGTGCCCTTGCAATTCACTCCTGAAGAGCAGCTATCCATTGGACATTTCCATGTGGGTCCCTATAATCCATAGTACCTAATCTGGTCCTATAATGCATCAAGGAAACGTGAATTTTTTTATTTTATTACAAGTTACTCCCATCCAGCCTTAGTCCCATCACAGCAGCTAGCCTCAACATCATCCTTAAGCCTCCAGACTCCCTGTGTAAGACATTGTCTGCCCATTACCCAGGGCTAGGTGCATGGAATATGGAGCAGGGCATTCAACTTCCAAAATCCTCAGCTAGGGCTGTGAGGAGGAATACAGAGCTGAAGCCAGGGCTGCAGGGGTGGAGAGCCAAGCCTAGCTGCTAAAGGGTTCCTCTCTCCAAAATCAGCTCTTTTGAGAGAATAAGGGGCCTACCTTTCTTTTCCCATCCAGCATTTCCAACAAGCTCTTCACCATAAGTGGAGTAAACAATAACAAAAGCATGTTGTCAAATCCTTGTGTCTGTGTTTGGATACTGTCATGAGCATCATTAGTATTTTCCACTTCTGTGAGCCTGTCATCTGCAGATCTCAAAGCCTTACAAATATGTGAAGCATCTAGTGAGGAAGGCGAGTATTAATAGTTCCATTTAACAGATGGGCAAAGTGACACATAAAAGCAGCAAGTGCCCTGTCCTTGAAGCAGAGATGGAGCCAGTGAGCAATGTTTGGCTCCAGCAATGAGGTAGTTTTTGAAGTGGGCCAAGGAATAAAGAGGAAGGCTGTAGATCTGACCTGGTTTGGAAAGTGATGAATTATCACAGTGATCCACAGCTCAGAGTAGGCAGAATTTCTGAATGAGCCACTGCTTGCATTCTTAAATGGTTAATCTCTTGCTTTTTGGTCTAATATTTGTCCCTGGGAGCAAGAAATAAAAAACAACCAGCAGTCCGTGATGTTCCAAAATGTCCGAAAGCTGAAACAGCTGCTAAAATAAGCAAGTGTCTTGTTGGCTGGGCCCTGCAGGTCAGGAGATTGCAAGTCACCCACAGATGTTAAGGCCACAAAGGAAATGTCTGAGAGGGGCCTGGGGACCAAGGGAGAAGGCACAGCTGTGCACAGAGCAACACAAGGCAAACCAAAGCAGCTGCGAGCACCAGGCAAGCTTCCCCTTCTGCCTCAAAGCAGTTGACATGGAAGTTTCACTTCTTTAAATGGCAGTGGGGCTGCAAATCAATGTTTGCTTGTACTCCTGCTGCCAGCACTGAACGTCTCAACCTTCCTGTGGTGCCAGTCAGGAGACTGTACGCCTTTGGTTCCCTCCAGCACACCCACATGGAGATGTAAAAAGGAGAAGTAAAACCAAAAGGGAAATTCTCTGGGAGGCCAGGCCACTGGCTACGTTTTGCTCTTAGACCCAGCAGAGCAAATCACTTTTAGTGCAACCCCTGAGAGCATTTCTAATGTTCGCCACCATCCTACAGCCCTTCACTGCTCCTCTTAATGCTCACCATGCCCAGAGCCCTCTCCTGTTACAGTCACAGGTGGTGGGAAGAGCTGCTGAGCTTTATGCTTCCTAACACCAGCACGGACACTGCTTTCTTATGGTTATTTTCCTTCCCCAGAAGCCACTGCCCCGCTGTGTATGAAGCCTGTTTGAAATCATGTCCAGAAGGAAAGTCAACTAAGCCAGGTAGGGATTCACTCTACAGACCGATAACATTTTTCTTCACAGGAAGGTTTCAATATAAGTTGGAAAAGGGGGTTTTCCTTCTTGTTTTATAAGAAGCCATTTGACCTCCTCTGTATTCTGCACTTGTTGTTAAGAGGAAAGTTGTTAAGAGGAAACAAATACCTGTGGTTCTGCTGTAATGACTTTCCTGTGTGTCTTCCATACCTCCCAGTCATATACAAGCTGTCACAGCACCAGCTCTGGCCCGCCCTGTCTGGGACAGCCCAGCAGCACAGCAATCCTACTCTCCCTGCAGCCTGCTCTGCACAGAGGATCACCCCATCAAGATGCAGGGAGTCCCCAAAACTGAGCTTTTTTGTGACACTGGTGTAAATGGTGAGCCTGCCAGCTCAGACAGTCCTTCTGTGCTTCCCCCCCCCACAAGCTGCTCAGAGCCTCTCAGTCACCTTGCTTTCTTGCCACTCACAAGCTGGCTGCACTGAGCTGGCGTTTGCAGATCCGGCAGTGACAGATCTCCGCGCTCACTGCTGCACAGACACTCACCCTGCAGGTCTCAGAGCAGCTCACCTCCTACATCCAGCATCTTCCCACACATGCTGGAGACATCCCATGTCCATCTATACCCAGGTGGCATCTCAGTGGACCATAAAATACTTGGCAATTTGTTTAATTACAAACTTTCCCTTCTGTAACGATCTCTTTGTACCTCCACAGTATTTCAGAGGCATCTTGGTCACCACTTTAACTCACATGCGAGATCCCACATCCCTCATAAGCAGCGTGCAGGGGATTTACCCTGCTCACAGCAGGGCTCAGCAGCTGCTCCCATGTAAAGCAGTGCACCAGCATCCTCCCCCCACCACAGCAGTGCTGTGAGGTGCGTACACGAGGACCAGTGGAGCTCTGCTCAGGTGGGGGCAGCAGCACAGATAAGAGGCCAAACACACCCCAGGGAGCAGAGCTGAGCCCATTTTTGCTAATTAGCCCACCTCATTCCACTGTAAGGCTCCTAAGAATTGCCCTGGTTTATTGCTAGGGGAGCAGCCGGGGCCCTGCCCCTCAGCAGGCCGTGTGGCCTATCATGCTGCCTCACAGAGGCAGGCACCAGGCCCGGTGCAAGCATGACACCCTGTGGGCTGTGCAGGTGGATGAGGCAGAGCCAGGCTTGGCCTCCCTGCTAGCACTACCATAGCATGAAAATCACCAGCCCTACATACCTCTATGTCTGCAAAAAGGCCCTTCTCCACCCAGCAACAAAGACCTCCTTCTAAAGCAGAGCTATCCCACCAACAGCTGCTCCCTCTTCACCTTCCTTTTATACACAAGGGCAGCCCTGCAGGGAGGCAGGCCCCAGCTGCATCTCTCTGAGGCTCACTGGCGTTTTCTCACCTGGGCAGCCTGCAGGGTGCTGGGTACATCCCAGGCATGGCCTGGGGAGGTCGTGGTGCCCTGGTGTAATCTGTGGTACTGCTGGGTAGTTTCCAGCCTTTGCTGGAAAGATGAAGTGAAAGCAGGGGCTTTTCTTCCTGAGGCCTGAATGGTCTGGGGAGAGGAGCCTGTGGGGATCCAAATGGCCCAGCCGTGCTGGAGGGGGACGAGGGGGTTTCTGTGCCCATCACAGGTGGGGACAATGCATGGGTCCTCCTGGGATGTGCCTACAACAGCAGCTGTGAGACTGAAGGGTTCAAAGTGCCTGCTATTACTCTGTTTTGAAATTTCAGCCCTTAGCAGATCTTCCATGCAGCCACAGTTCTGCTCACGTAAAAGCAAATTCACGTACAAAAGCGGTTAAACAAGAGGTTGGGAGAAACTAAAAATAAAAACAGTGGTGGGGTGGAGCTAGCTCTCTGCAGCTTAAAGGGGTCTCTGTGGGGCACCAAGGGTAAAAGTGCATGGGTGGGCACAGGGCTGCTCTGTGCAGAGCCATGTCCTCCCATATCAGGACAAGCTTTGGGAGGGGAAAAATGGGAGAGAAAGGCACAAGCTCACATAGCCTAGGACAGGCTCTGTGCTGTGCCCCAAACCTGGTTCAGCATCCTTTGCTGGAAAGGCACTTTTAGGATGCCCCAACAGAGATGCTGGGAGCCACTAACCCTGCAGGGGCTGCCCTGGCTCTGTCTCCCTGCACCCCAAGGGACACGTGGCTGCCCACTGCGGGGACACCGTGAAGCTGCAGGATGTGGAAAACAAGCTCGACCTGGGAACCAAACACAAATACAACTGCTGTCACGGCAACTGCCTCCAGATGCACGGAGAGACCAATTATTTCCATTAATCAACATGGTGAGAAGCTGCAGAAGAGGTTTATAATGCAGATGAGGTTTGGATGCTGAGTGGAGGGAGGAGCCCTGGAAAAGCTCAGTTGTCAAGGAAAACTGTGATGTTTCCCATGGTGGAGGATAACGACTGGCATCCTTGTGCAGCCAATGTGAGGCTGGAGTCTGAGCCAGGCCAGCGCTGAGTGACGCTAATGAAATGGTGTCAGTGTGTGCTGGGGGGAGCTGAGTAATGTTCCCTGCTCCCCTGGGACTGCTGCAGCACATCAGCCTGTCCTGGGTGCTAGGGGTTGTCTGACACCGTGAAACCCTGCCAGGGCATCTCCTGTGTCTGCCGGGAGCCAGGTGATGACCAGGGGGGCTGGAGCTGCAGAGGTGCTGTGGGACAGCACAGACAGGGGTGGGGGTCCCTGTGACCAGGACGTGCTGGAGGAGAGAGAAGCTAAACACAAGGTGTGTGAGGTCCTAACCCCTACAGGAGCCAAGCCAAACATTAAATCATAGGCTAAGCAGTGAGTTCCCAGTGCTCTAATGATCTTCATACTACAAAATGAGGCCAAAGCAAAAGATAGGATCTGCTTTACACACTAAACCTCCATCTCCCTGCTGTAAGTCCTCTCCTGCTATGTGAATGACATTTTTCCACCAAGTTCTGGAGGACCCTAGAAGCTCTGTTCTTGCAGAATCCTTGCAGTGCATGGAGATGCTGTGTTGTCAAACAGCATCACCTGGCTTCTGGCACTGAGCTCCAGTGCATGGGGATCTTGAGCCATAGAGAGGTCTGGTAGGCACTGGCACAGGTCTAAAAATACTCCCTAATCCTGATAACCCAGCCATAGAGCCCTCCTGCTTTGATGTGCAACCTCTCATGCATGTTCCCAGACAAGAGCCCATGGAAAATTCACTGAAATTCCATCTGGAAGCTGTCAGACAGTTGGTGGAAACCCCCTGACCTCAAGTGCTGACTTCTGCCTTGTGGGATTTTTTCCCTCCTGGCTGGATGAGGCTCTCACAGTGGGGAACCTCGCAGCAGACCGCAGGGAGCACAGAGATTTTGGTGCTGCTGCCTCTGTGCTCTACCAGGCTCCCTCTGCAGCGAACTATCTTACTCTGTAAATATTTTACAAGCCCAGCAGGGCTGCTGAGTGTGTTTTGCTGTTGTTATGGATCTGTCCCCAGCAGGACTGGACTAATAATAGTCCCGGTACCCAGGAATGAAAGGGCAAGAGACACAGCACGGGGAGCTCGAAGGCATCGAAATGCTCTGTCCTCTTGTCCATGCAGGTCTGCAGTACAGGGAGGAGAAACAGGATGTGATGCCCAAACAGAAGAAAAGGGTCAAATCCCTCTTCCCCTGCTGACCTTTGACACAAGGTAGAAATTTCAACCCAGAAACACAGCCAGGTTTAGCTTGGCTTTGGGGGCTTTATGCTTCCCAGGGGCAAAAGGCAGCAGTTTGATCCTTGGCTGGGACACCAAGAGAGCAGGAGCTGGTCTTGTGGGTCAGGGAGCCTGTTCCAGCCAGAGCCCTGCCGTGGGCACAGAGCTGTTGGTCCCAACTGCCACTTGCAACAGCCAGCGGCAGCAGCAGGGATGTAAGTGCGGGCCTCCAGTCCCTCGGGTCTTGGGCTTAACATCCCAGTGCCAGCCCTTGCTGGCTGTGGTCAGTGGGATGATCCTTGGGGGCCTCAGGAAGGGGGACATCTTTACGTGGTCCCAGAATCAGTGGTAGGTGCAGGCTGCTCAGAGCTGCCCATCGCCTGGGAGTTTAGGAAGCAAGCTATAGCCTGATTCCCTACTCTGTAAAGGGAAACAAGGTGGGCTCAGGTGGTTCTTCGGGCCAAGAGATGCAGAGAAGCCACTGCGGTGCTGAACCTTCCCATCTCCTCCCTTACAGCCCCTGCTGTGCTGTGCTGGCTGCCCTAGGGGGTGAGGATGTCCAAGCAGGACTTGAAGGTGCCCTTTACCAGGTCATGCCACCTGTGCCACAAAGAGCTGAACAGAATTTCCTCTGACACAAAAGTCTTCTGCAATTTGTGCACAGCCAGGTTACAGACAGAGCAAAATTCTGAGGAAAGGCTGAGGTAAGAGGGAAAAGCTTCCAATTTAACCCAGGCAAGGATCAGATACAGCATCATGCGAAGGGCTTCCTTGGAACTGGAGTCCAGGGCTGGGTGTGCCTGCAGGGTCCATCTGAGCCCGCTGACTGAGACGCGTGCCACATTTCCTCCATGGGTGCATGGTCCTGTGTTGAGTTTAACCCTTCCATGGTAATTCCAGGCCGTCGTCCACTTGAAAAAAGCATTGAGTTCACCTGAAAAGTGTCCTTCTTTCACCACAAGGTGTCCTGGGGACAGACTCCAAGTGCAGCCCAGGGCTGGCAGCAGAACCTCATCCTTGTGTCACATCCGTACCTGCAGAGCTCACACTGCTGCAGCCCCATATGTCCTGTTTCATTCTCGTCCTCACAAGATATTATGGAAAAATTTGCTGTGGCCAACAGCAGGTTTGGCAGAAAGAGGTTATCTCAGCAAGGCAAGTGAGCTTGAAACTGTGGGGTCTGGTGTGGGGAGCTGCCACTTAATGTCCATGCACGGTGCTCCAAATGGAACTGCACGGGCAGGAATCCCCTCTTGTCACTGGCAGCTGCTAACAGTTAGTTCCCGGGGCTAAACCCCACCGATATGCTTTACATCTTCCTGGAACCGTGAAAACGCTCTTCGAAAAATCAGGTTTCCCTCCCGTGAAAACGGTGGCGACAGCTCCATCACCGCTCCGGGCAGCAGCAGAGCGCCCGTGCGGGGGGAGCCGAGAGGCAGCGGCCGGGGCGCCGCGCATCGGGAGCCGCACACCGGGCACGGCCGCGGAGCTCCGGCGCCACCTCCCGGTGCGTTCTGCGGGAGCACTCGGTCCCTGTGTCCGGCAGGGCCACCGGGGCGGCGCGAGGCTGCGGGGCTCCCGGGGCTGTGGGTTTGCTGAGGAGCCGAGCCCAGCCCCGCAGCCCCGGCACCCACTGCGTGGGTCCCGCCCGGTCTGCTTCCAGCCCGTGTGCAGTTCCCTGCGGGAGCAGCGTGCATTCAGTCGGCTTCCCCGGTAGGGAGATCAGTATTGAGCGGCGTTTGTGCAGGAGCTGAACAAATGTCTCGGTGGGACGTTAGCCCCGTGACACAAGAGCCAGTGGATGCAAGATGTTACACTTTTTTTTTTTTTTCATTAGCCAGTAGTGCTTCTGATCAGCTCCTCCTCCAAGTATTGACAACACCAGCGGGGCGGTGGGCAAAACAAGTTGGCCCAACTAATCCCCAACTTCCCTATGGAAAAGCAAGCCAGGTGCCAAGCTGAGTGAACAGGAGAAGGAACCAGGAGCACCAGATTCCCAGCACGGAGGCAGCACGTGACAGCCCGCTGGTACCCAGGCACTGGGACACTTGCAGTGCTTTCCCAAAGCTGCCGGGCTCCCGCACCGCGTGCTGGCAAGCCAAACCCTCAGCTAAATGAAGCCCTGAACACCCGCTGGGCTGTACCAGGAGCTGGCTGGCGGTTGGTGCTCATTGTGAGCCTTTCACTTGGCACAGGCAGGAGCGAAGGGATCCAAAAACCTTGCAGTAAGGTTGATTTTCACAGGGTAAAGCACTGCTTCTCTGAAAGCTGTCTCACTGAGACACGAATGTGACAAGCACAGCAGCACTGATGCAAAGTGCAGTGTCTGCAAAGCTCACGAGCTCCTGGACCGTTTGAGTGAGTGCCTGCTAGAGCCCTATTCCTGATTACAAATTCAGGTCAGTTCACCCCTTCCTGCTGCAGAGCCAAATTCAGCCTCCATTCAGCTCCCAGGGCAATTTGAGGAGGAAGGAGGGCTTAGGCCAGGCTGACATCAAGCTGAAATGCCGAGCATTGAATCCAAGGCAGCCCCCCTTCCCCAGAGCGGCAGGGACATGGTGACAAAGCCAATGACAGCAGAGCCAGCAGCAGGTCGTTACCTGAGAGTTCAGAAGCTGCTCTGACAGGGAGCGGAGTTACAGGGACTATTTTTCATGCTGTAATTTAACTCCATGCAGTAACCTAACCCAGATGGAGCCATGGCTCAAGGCTGGCCAAGCACCCTTGAGCTCGGAGCTGTTTTCTCCACAGGATTTTGAAGGAGTATAGAGATGCGATGGAGGTAGAGTCCAGCACGTACACAGACTTCATTTCCTGCGACAGAGCTGGCCGGAGGAATGCTGTCCATGACATCCAGCGGGATGCAAACACCATCAGCATGCGCAAGCTGACCAAGGACATTGGCGAGCTCGCTGTCGAAGGGGCAGGTGAGGAGCTGCAGGCACTGGGGATGGCTCAGGACACCCAGCCTGAGAGAGCACAGCCTGAAACTACAGCAGTGCAAAGTCCCTGGGAGCCAGGTGTGGTGGGGACACTCGGGGGGGTCTCTTGCAACCAGTGTGATGGTCCCAGTGCATGACCACTGAGTCCAGGGCCTGTCTTTGGCAGGTTTGTAGGGGTACTGGTGTTCTAAAAAGAGCAAACACTGAGAAACAGCTTTCTCGGGGGCAAGTACACATTAGATATACCTTGGGCTTCATAAAATCAAAGGTATGTGTGAGGGGGTATGCTGTGACCCCAGATGTAACTCCTAAAACAGGTCCATGACAGCACATGTCTGGACATTGCCTACAACAAGCACTAACTGGAGCTCAGCTGGCAGCAAGCAAGCTGGGTACCTGCCAGGCTGTCCACGTGCAGCTTGCCCTCACAGGCGATGGAGAGCATACTCCTGCTTTGAAAGGGACTCTCTTGGTTTACAGCTGCTCTATCGATGCACCCTGCAATTAAATAAAGTCCTGGCACTTTCCTTTGAGCCCTGAGGTGCCTTCTCAGCATCACCAGATACTCTGTTTTGAGAAGGGCTTGTGCTCTGGGAATGTAATGAGATAACATTTGAGCCAAATATCTGGCTACAGGTGGGCAGAAACAGGGTTTCAGCTGGCAAGCTGAATAAAACCAGCTGTGGTGATGCCCGATCACTTGTGTCAGCAGAGTGTAACTGTGCTGTCCTCCCACTCCTCCCTTCTGCAGAGAGTGAAGAAGCCAGCACCTCTTCTGAGTGCAACCCCGGAGCAAGACCAAAGGAGGAAGAAAGCAAACCCTCCCCATGACAGTGCACAGGGGGTGGGATGGGGCAGCAGGAGGGGCTTGCTGTGAATGTTAAGCAAGAATTTGCTATTGAATCTGTGGACAAAAGCCAACCAGGACCAGCAAGATGTCTGTCACATGCCTCTGCTGCAACCAATTTGTTTCAAGAACCGCAAGATGCTGCACAAGGACTGGCACCTCTGAAAGACTTCTGCTCCCATCCCTGATGACTTAGAGCAACACTGCAGCGTTTGTAGTGATATGAGCCATTCTCAAGATGCCTTAGCTGCAATTTTCCCCTATGGGAAAAAACTATTTCAGTAATAATACAAAGATCAGACTTTCCTGTCCAAGGTACCTTCCCACTTTGCAAATTTAAGACTATTATTTATTCTGTTTCCATAGGTTAGAAGTTTAGACAATTGTTTTCTCCATGCACTGCCCTCATCCTGCATCTCACCCCTGAGCTGGCCTCCGGACCAGGGCGGGCAGCAGCAGGGACCAGCTGGCCCCATGCAGCCCCGGGAAGGACCAAAGCACAGCCCCAAGTGGACGAGCTCCATTGACAGACCCAGCAGCATCAGCCGCAGGCATCTTTTCCTTTGGGTTTTAGTGTTTTAAGGTATTGTTAAGGGGAGGGGAGAAACATTTTGCTGTTTTGACTGTTGAAATTCAGGCTTAACTTTGCAAGCTGTTAGCTGAGATTATCTCTGGTAGGATCTCACACCGTTCTTTTAGGAGATACGTTTTGTGTTAAAGATGGTTTGATAAAACTATATATGCTGTTGGAATAAACAACACAGCCTTCAAGTACTGAAGGTGTTCTTCTGCCTGGATGTTTCTTCTTCCTCAGTTTTGCCTTGTAACAGGTTGGGCTGCAAGAGGTTACACCAGCCCCTAATAGGCAGATTGGAATCTGTATTACAAGCAAGGACATCCACTGCCCACATTTCCCCACCCAGGAGCCTGGCAGAGCACTGGGAACAGCTCCAGTCCCATGGGCATTGCTGGGTCCCGAGCAGGGCAGGGGCTGACCTGAGGAAGGCTCCAGTGGCGACGCGGGGACCAGCATCTCCTCCACAGCCTTGGAAAGAACTGAACACCGCATTTGGGATTTGTCAGAGCAAACAAGGCCATAAATAAGCAGAGAAACTGCTGCCAGACAGAGGGTGAATTGTCCACAGGTCTCCAAGAAGCAATGGCCACAGAGCCAGGACAGAGATGGATGAGACTGCAACCCACACAGGAACAAGGACTTGGCAGCCAGGTGGAGGCTTCATCTGCTTCCTTGGCACCAAGCTGCCAGGATACTATTGCAGCTCTGTTCCCAGGCACTGCCAAGAGCCTACCCCCCTTCTCCCACCCTTTGGGCAAACCAGCAGGTAGCTCCTGGCCTGGCTGATGGTATAACTGGGGCTTTAAGCTCCATTTATAGCTCTCCTTGCTTCCACCGAGCAGTATTTTTGGTTCAGATATGCACATGAAGCAAGTGGAAAGGCTGTGCAGAGAGACCGCGCACCACACATGACCCCCAGCAATCAAGCATGAGCTAATCTTGGGTCTCCCTGGTCAAAAGATAGCTGTCACTGTTATATTTAACCAGGCCACCAGTGACCTGTCAACCCACTCTCTATTTCTCAGAGCACAGGCATCAGGTTCCCCTGCAACTCATCTGCCTGCACTGAGACCATAGACGCAGCATGAATCCAGCAACATCCTGACTTGCAAAGCTGCTGAGCGCACAGATGCTCTGGGCCTTTGATTTCAGCTGGAAATTCAGCATGCAGGACCTCCCAAAACTCTAAACGTGTACTAAAGGATGGGGAAGTCTATCAGAAAACACCTCCCTGCCAAGCTGAGAAAGCAGTCCAACAGCCTCACGGTCTGGGCTGTACCAATTCTAAGTCAGCATCAACCAGCTGTGCAAAACTCAGGAAACAGAGAGAAAACGTTAACTATTATTGATACATGCCAGAAGATTTGAGAGCACACAGTGACAATGCTGCCGCTTCGAAGGGTAAGAGAGGCACTTCTGTGGTTACTGAAGAGACACGCGAGGTTGGAACAACATGCATCAATAAATCCAGATTGCAAGTCTAACAAGAGGGGTGCCTTCCCTCTTCCCTGCCCTGCATTAAAGCTTTCAAAGCAAACTGGTAACAGGAAGAGGCAGGAGGCAGGCTGCCAAAGCACCACCACACCAACCCACTAACCCCAGCAGGGGTATGACAGCTCACACTGAAGAGCACAGAGGAGGGCTCCTACCGACTCCCTTGAGCAGAAAGGCAAGAGGGTTTGGTTTCACATAAATTTGTTAATTTATTAAACAGGATTAACAATCAACTGTCCAGAATCCAAACAAACAATTTCTCAGCAACATTTTTTTTTTTTTTGAGAAAAATTACCCCAAAAAAGCTTGGCTCTAACAGCAACATTCTTATATGTAATGATTTCTTATTTTCTTTATAAAAGTAAGACATTCGCTCTCTCCTATCGATGTGTATACATGCACCACGTGTTTTGTACATTACTGAGTACTTTACTGAGAAGACAAATATGAAAGCCTAGAAAGAATGGAAACGTTCCCAGCACTCAGGTGCTGCTGGCTGAGAGCAGGGCAGAAGCTATACATGACCACCACAGCCCTCTGCCAAAAGCAACTTTTTGGTGTAGTATCTTTGGAGCACACATCTTTGTAGATACCTAAAGCATGCCACACACCACACTCCCTCCTCAGGTGCATCAAGATGCTGACTGTAGGAAAATTACGGTCTCTCCTCTGGATGCATGGCTCTACTGCATATTAACTATGAATACTGTAATGCACCAAAATGGCTCAGGAATTTTGGCGACTATTTCCTTGTAAGTTCTCCACCAGAATGAAGATCTGACTTCTAGCCAGTGCTGTGGTTAAGTGAGAGAAGCAATTCAGATAGAACCTGAATCAGTATTTGATATTGGGCCCTAGCTTATTCATTTAATCATTGAGTCTTAACAGTGCCTAAAAATTATGTCAAATCAGGAAGAGCGCAGAATGGCTAAAGCAGGCAATCAAGCACAATTTTTCTAAGGTTCTAAACAAAGATACAGGAAGAGCAAAATGTAGCTCACAGGAATTCCCGAGTGAGTACAAAACTGGGAAAAATCCCAAAGGCAGATTTTGGCCCAAAATGGTAAAAATGTTCCGACTTCCTATGCATGTATAAGCACAGCTGGAGCACAAGGTGTGTGCTTCTGTGGCAGTGACACTGTAAGGCCTGAGACACAGAACTCCTAGGCTGAGGGAGGATGCCAAAAAGGCTTTTTTTAAAAAAACAAACAAACCTTCAGACTTGTGCACCAGTTCCCAGCTTGTTCTTGTCCTATTCTTGTTAGCACAAGACTAACCACAGGTAAACCTCACTGTAGCCAAACCTCCCTATCTGCATGGATGGGAAGAAATCTTCTGCTTCCAAAGTGCCTGCACACTTCCTCTGTGACACACCTTCTCCCTAGAAAGGCAAAGATCAATCCTGGCCACAGTCACAGGCAGGAGTGGTTATTCCTGCACTGCAGACAAGGGCTAAGGCAGGGCAGTGGGGCGTGAGATGTAACACAGGGGACCTCCTCCTGCTCTCATTTACTGGGCAGACGCAGCAGATGAAAGGAGGAGTTGGAGCCTGCTTGCTCAACAGCAAGAGGAAGCTGGATGTCCATTTGGGAGAGACAGTTCATGGGAGCGATAAGAGGGTATGTATGATAGGAGCCTGATTGTGCTTAGTGCTGTAAGGGTTAACACTGGGTGCCAATAATGGAGACTGACCCCCGGCACCTCCTCCTGCTGCTCCCCAGCAGAGCAGAGCCAAGCATACGTGAGGAAGGGGCCACTGCTCCACGCTGGCTCACAGGACGCATCACGAGGTGGGAGGCACCATCCCGTAGGCTTCATACAGCGTGTTAAGAAGCTCTTGCTTTTCCTTCTCAGGTAAGAAGCTGGACTGAGCTGCATTGATGTTCTGGGAAGGCAGATGGGGAACAGAAAAGAGATGTTAAAACACACCAGAGATATGGCTGTACATATCCAAACATCTCTGACCATCATCAGGCTAAGAGAAGGTGAAGTTTCTACTCCAAGATACATTTCCACAGCCTCATTTCCCAGGGCAGCTGCTCTGTCCCTCCCACTAGCAGCAATCCCAAGAGGAATGCAGCAGGCACAAGGAGGGGGTCTTTAAATACTCTGGAGTTTGTAGGAATGGGTCTAAAGAGCGTGTCCCACACCCTGGTTTTTCTTTGTGCCAGCCCAGCTGGTGGCGGCAGCTTGATGCATGCTGTGTGACAGCCTGGCTGCACAATGTCACCTGCTGGTTGGCCTCATGCAGGGATGTTTCTTTTGTTTGGCTTCTGCAAGGGCAGGAAAGGACAGCTGGCATCCAGGGACCCCAGCTCCCAGGGTGCACTGAAAGGCAACTCGATTTCCTACTTCCAAGCAAATATCCTTGCAGACAAGGAGCTGGGAGTCATGAGCATAACTGAATGCTAGCCAGGAAAACTCCCCTTGATGTGCAGACAAGCCAGACTCCCACCACCTACCTGTCTTTCTGCCTCGGGTAAGTAATTGGAAAAATCAATGAGAAAAGCCAGTTTTTAGGTTGTAAGAAGACATACAAGTGACTGTGCACACCAAGCCAGTAGTCGTTTTGTTTTCAGTTTAGTTTGCAAGTGCAAAAACTGCAAGCACTTCTGTAGATGCTGAATCTCACTAACTTTTGGGACAGGCTTTGAAATAACCTTCCTACAATTCCAAACTGATGTTAAAAAAGCAAAAGGTCCCTCTCTTCCTACTGCTCAGGCCCGCTATGGAGACTTTCCTGGACTATTTCCACCAAACGCAGCCCAAGGCATCACTCATGCAATGCCTCCAGCATCCACGCTGCACAATGCAATGCTCAGCCCCCTGCAGGACTTATTTCCATTGAAAGCTTTTGATTTATAAAGAAAAAAAGCTGATGTCTCTGGGCTTCACCAGGACTCCTGCAGAGTATCAGCTGAGGCCAACTCACCACTCTCTTGAAATCCTCCTCAGTGAAGTCCATGTACTCCTTCACTATGCTGTAATCCTTGTCAATGGTGGAATTGAAGATGAGGGGGTCATCAGTGTTGATAGAATAGTTAGCTTGATCCTTCTTAAACCTGTAAGGGAATCAGTTCAGAACAGCGGCTAAGAGCCTCACTGCAGGAAAGCAGCTCAAAGTAGTCAGGGTTTGGGTTGGGGACTTTAAGATCATGCGTTATTTGTAAGGCTTACTGTACTACTGGGTGTTTCCTGAAGTCCGGAAGACATGCTCCTGTCAGATAACTGGACCAGGGACAGACCTGATTGTGGGAGTTAAAGCAACCCCAAAAAAAACAGGATCAGCCACACAGACCTGAACCACAACTGCACGGGCAGATAGCTGTGTGCAGGCAAAGCAGATGGAGGCCCAGGGCCTGGGCACTCCTACCTCCACCCACATACCACGACCTGCTCTGCGGCCTCACCTCAAAGTGCATCTTGGTTCTCAGCAGCTCCCTGTACAGTTCGGGGTCCTCCAGCACGTGGTAACCATGGCCGATGCGCTCGGCCTTCAGGAGGTACACGGCCTGGGGAGCAGGGAGAGCAGCTGCAGCCCACGAGCACGGAAATGCAAACATTGAAACCACTTGGGCTTCCTATGGGGCCTCTCGTGAGGCTTCCACCCCGCACCCCACACCCCTCGTACCTCTTTGATCTTGGCAGCCGGTCCGGCCTCCCCAGCGTGGACAGTACGATGGATGCCGCATCGCTCCGCTTCCTGCAAGGCGAGGGAGGGAACGCCTGGGTCTGACCCTGAGGGAAGGCCCCACTCGCAGAGCCCCCAGCCCACAAAGGATGAGGCTGGTAATCACAGAATGTCAACGGTGATACCACCAGCAGCAGAATTTGGAAAGCTGGGTCACCCCCTGCCCGTGGGCGTTTAAAGCTTCAGGGCAGAGGCAGGCGGTGACGCTGAGCTCCAGCCCCATGTCTGCCTCGTACCACTGAGATATAAACATGGGAATAGTGATGCTATTTAACAAAATATTTTTAACAGCTGCAATTAATTTTTAAGCTCTCCCAGCTGTTTGTTGTCTGACTAAAGTGCTGCACGTCCCCTAGCCAGGATAACCCTGTGGGTGTTTTCTTATTGTTGTTTTTAAGAAGCTTATTCAACAAACCTCGTAAGCATTCTTATGATCAGAAGAAGCCTTCAGCATCTCGTCCCCAGCCAGGTCTATGGCCACCACAGAGTTGTTTTGATACTTCTTGCACAGTTCCACCACCTCTGGTGACCAACCTGGAAGACACAGTACCAGGATTCAGGAGAAAGCTGTTGTATGAATCACACCTTGAGCATTTCCGAACCACAGGACGTGTGGTGTCATGGGATAGTTCAGGTTGGGGTGCATCTCTGCACAGCAGCCACCCTGCCCCGCTGCATATCACCAGCTCCTCCGGACATGATGATGGAAAGAGGCTGCTGAGCCTCCTTGGCAAAACAACCTTTGGCAGTTTTATCTTTTTGGTATCAGTGAGAAGGAGAGTGACAAATGGCCAACGACTACTTGAGAGAGTTATCTCTGACCAGGACGCAGTACAATCTCTTGAAAAGGAAATGCACCTATTAGCTGATACTACAGCTACCCTAAACAAGAAGGCCAAGAAACAGAGATAAACTCCAGTGTTAATAATTAACAGGCACCTACTGTGCACCTACCGTCCTGAAGTCATATGAACACATAAGAAAATTGGTGCAAATTCATCATCTTTTATCACTACTTTCAAACTTATCACGTTAGAGCCATTACTTTATTAACAACTTCAATATCAGCTATCGCTGGCTCCCAGCAATTTCTAAGTTCCAACGTGGCTTCAAAGGGAAAACTCTGTGTCCTGACAACACCTCTTCAGGGAGCACGTGCACTAAAATGCAGACTCAGTTGTTTGCAAGAGGAACTCTCACTGCCTGCACTCTGCAGTATTGCAGCTGCAGACACACGGGACACAGACTTTCAGCTTCCTGCTTCAGCAGCCTTTCTTCCTAGAAATCAGAAGCACAGCGCTCAAGCTTTCAAATTTTTGCTTGGGGTTCTTTGAGCAGATAGGAAAAAGCCACTCTCAAATCTTCCCCTTTCCAGCAATTGAAACTTTCATATTTTTAGGCATAAATTAGCCACATATTTGTTAGCAAAAATTTTTAATCCTATTAAACCTGCTGAAAACTGTCGTGAGGATCTGAATACACCCACAGCAAAGTTTCAGTGTCAGACAGCTATGGCCATGCAACTTGCTCCAGCTGCACTTCTCCCGAGGTGAAGACATTCATGGAACTCAGCAGCCCAACAGAACCCTGCTATTGAATAAGGTTAGAACTGCCAATTTCGGGAAAAATCCTTTGTATTTGTAGCTTTAGTCTGTTCTACGTGTCTTTCCATTTAAAACCAGCAGCAAGTTAGCAGCCAGCAGGTCCCCTGCCGTTGGCTTTGGCTGTGCCGGCCCTAGGAGAGCTCCGGTCCTTGGGCAGGGAGCAGGGTACAGGAATCACAGCTCCCCTGGGAGCCTTCAGCTAGCTCTCCAGATCTGCTGCACCTACAGACTTCCATTTGCACAACCAGCAGAGCCTTTACAAAGAGCAGAGGGCCCCGACAGAGGGAAAACAGCTCATTCTCAGGACCGTGTAGTCCAGTATCACACCCAGGGCCATGGGACCGGTGCTCTCCCCGCATTTCTGGAGGGACCTGAACCCAGGGGATGTTGCCCGCGCCACGCGTCAGGGAAGGGGAGCAGAGCAGCGGGTGAGCTGCAATACATTACTTGGCATATGGCGCATGCAGCATAGAATAGACCTGGCTTTGATGCGGAAATCCCTTTCTCCATCCTGCAGTCCCTGATTTACGAGGTTAACAACTTCCTCCGGAGTGAGGTCTCCCCTGTGGGGAAGAAGAGATGGTGAGAGGCTGGGGAATGCTGGGGGTGGGCAGGAGCTGCAGGACCCCCCAGTGAGCAGAGACTCCACAATGGCCAGGCTTCCCAGGTCCTGCTTGTGGCAACATCCCTGAGAGCACAAACCAGATCCCCAAAGCAAACAAGCATACTTACACCCACGCCATGCCCTCATTTACAAGATGTCAGACATAAAACCATGCGGAGACGTCCAGTACAATTTAGCAAATTGACAAGGAACGGGATTGCCAATCTCGCTTGGGCACTTTTTCAGCAGTAGTTGTTCCCCTGTACAACAGTCCAGTGGGCTCTCTCCTACCCAGCTGGGCTGTATTTTGGCCAGTGATCTGTACAAGGGTAAAGCCAGACTTCAGTCAGCACCTATCCCAGCAAAAGCCACTGCAACGTGTTCTGCAAGGGGCCAGCAAGCCCTGGTTTCATTAGACATGCATTAGAGCAGGGGTGACACTGAGACAAGGCACCAGGAGCAGATCACCAGCTCCCTGCAACGCTGCCCGCTGCCTCTCCCAGCTCCAATTTGCACTTTGCAGGCAGGCAGCCCCTACATGAGCCCTACTTCCCCTCCCATGGAGAACAGCTTCAGCCAAAATCTTTAACACAGCTGCTTCACACATGCAGAACTAAGTGCCTGCAGCAAGGCACACTCAAACATGACAGCACACGGAAGTATGAGAAGAGGAAAAACACCATGGATGGGGCCAGGAGAAGGAGGAGTGCCAGAGCCGGTTGCACCAGAGGAGTAGGAGGACTCGGGTGACAGACACGGTGCCCGACCTGTGTGGGTGCTGGCTCCTTGCTGCTGTGAGCTGGGCTGTGCTGGCCGAGGGGGAGCACAGAGGGATCATTTACAATTAAAAATGCAATTACATTAAAAGTCGTAATGAAATCTTACTAATTAACTTGCTGCAGCAGTTTATGAAAAAAAAAACATCATTAGTCTTCACTCTGAGTTGCAACACTTTGCCTAAGGAGAAAGGAGGATGGGGTAGGCATGGTGAGTCGTCTGCAGCTAAAAACTCCTGTCTGGGATCCAGCGGGATGGGATGGGATGGGATGGGATGGGATGGGATGGGATGGGATGGGATGGGATGGGATGGGATGGGATGGGATGGAGGAGTCACTCACTCGGCCTGTCCCCACGGGATGGGCTCCACGCGGCAGTTGGCCAGCAGGTGAGGGCTGTACCGCACCTCCACGTAGATGACGCCTTCCTTTGCCTTCGTCTCCACCAGCTCGTATGCAATCCTCCGCACAGCCTCGCGGTCCCCCCTGCAGGGACAGCAATGGGATCCATCACCCCTGCCACCAGGAGGGGACCCAGAGGGATGCCATCAAGGGGGGGACAAGCAAAGAGCGGGTACTTACGCAATGGCTGGCATGTAGTGATTAAATTTCTCTAGAAATAGTTTAAGTGACAGTGGTGTTTTGTAGCTGACGTGCTTCATGAGGTCATCGACAGTGCTGCCGGGGAGAGGAATCCCTCTTTTCCTGGAAACGAAGCCACATTTTACTGACGGGGAGGGTTATCACATTTTTAATCAGCCTATTCTGTACAGCAAACGTGTCTTGAGCTGGCAGAGATGGCCGCTGTCTCTTCCCAGAAGACATATGGCACACATTGTCCTTCCAGAGCAGATGTGGCCCTAGACCTCTGAAGGGAGCACGGCAACCCAAAGCATGAGAAAACACAGGCACATGGAGTTACAAGCCCACAGCAACCCCGTGGAAGCAGAGCCAGGGCACAGTGCAGGCTTAAGTGGGATCTCAACTGAAGGGGGTTGGGATTATTTTTCGGCACCTCCCAGTCCTAGAAGAAGAACTGCCAAAATTCCTTAGGAAAAAAATGTCATTTCTTATGGAGGCTCCAGGGCCTGAGCAACTGGGGAGGCTCGCAGGCTTGGGACCACACCAAACATGCAGGCTCTGCTGAGAGTGAGCCCATTCCCCAGCCCCACATCGCAGTACCCACAGGGACACCCCACACAGGAGCACGGGGAGGCCCCAGCAGCTCTCACCCCCCAGCTCCTCTAAGCAGACAAGGTGCCTGTGCCCGTCCTCCTCCAGCAGCACACGGGGACAGGTCCCCAGGTGCCAGCACGCTGCGAGCCAGGGGCACCGCACACCTCCAGGCACACTTCCCCATCCACGCGCTGTCACCTACCCACAAATGCCAGCTTAAGTTAGGAATAATAACCAGACATTTGTATTTAATCCTCTTTCCTTCCCAGCACTGTCAGGATGAATTACAGCCGACTGACGGACGTTTCTCTGCTAATAGAGACAAGGCAGCAGTGACAGCCCTGGTGACCCGCTGCCAACAGCCACCCCGCAGGAAAGCAGCCCCATCGACACCGCTGCGGGGCCAGGCACATGCTGCTCACTTCCCCACTCAGACAGGCAGGAAAGCAGCCCTGCGCTCAGCCTTCCGATGCACTCAGCACCGATTAAGTTGCTGGCACTCAGCGGGGACGGGACGCTCATCGCTGCCAAGGCATCGGCTTTCCTCCCCGCAGTGCCCTTTCCATGCTGCTGTCAGCTCCAGCTCAGCTCTCCCCTGTCTGCCCTGGGAGCTCTCCCTGCACAGCCCTGAGCAAAGCTGCCCCGCTCCAGCAATGGCACTTGGGGACAATCCACAGTGTGAGGCTGCTGGCGCTGGCCCTCTGGCTTTGGAGCTGATGTTGAGCCAAAGTTTCTGAAAACAGATTTCCTCCCCACATTAACGGAACTGTGCTTAAGTGCTGCTTCCTGAAATCTTTCAGCTTGCCGCATCCTTGATCTGTGATTATCTGCTCGTGTTTGTTCACCTTGTCAACGATCGCAGCTGGAGGAAGTGTTCAGCTCCTTCTGCCCACAGCTGCAGAGCCCAGTCCTCACCCCAATTACTCAAAGTCAACCAGCTTCCCAAAGCCATACCATCACCTGGAGCCTTCCTCCCGCAGATACTCACTTGCCGAAGTGTAAGATTGTTTCTGGCCGAATGGCTCCATCCAGGTGGATGTGAAGTTCTACCTGCAGTAACACAAAGAGACATCAGGGACGTACTCCTGGAGCTGCAGCAAAGCCTTACAGATGGGTGTGCGGTGCTAGCACAGGTATGAATGCCACTGATACAGGAACCAAGGCACAAAAACCAAATGCAAAACCATTTGAAGAACACCATCGTTACGAAATTAAGTTTTGACAGTCAAAGTATTGTCCAAGTATTTTCTTATTCCTGCTGCACATCCAGATCTAATAGATTTGGCATCCATCAACTTCAGATTAATCAACAGCTCTTTAGAAACATGTGTTTTTCAGTAATGTAATGTGTTTTTTTTCAGGAGCTGCCCTATCTGTACTTAGCTTGCGTGGCTCGGGAAGGTTGAAAAAACAACCCTCAAAAAAGCATCAGTCAGCTTGATAAAAGAGTCACAACCCAAGAACTTGGACTCTGCTTCCAGGAATCTGCTCCAGATATGATCTTAATTATTTGGCATTATCAAAGCACACAGGCTTTGTAAAGCTACACACGGAGTCCCAAAGTACAAGAGATGCCCCACAGCGCCAGCAAGCTGACTTCAAAATAAGATGACTCATTTAGACTCAGGAGAAATGGGACGGTAACTCAGGTCCCTGTGAAATCCTGTTTTGGAAGAAGAGTCACAGAGAAGGGAAAGCAAGCTTTTCCAATTAGGCTGCTGGAGCTTTGGAGGAACATGACAAATGCAATTTGGAAGTTGAGCTGGGAAGGAAAATATTAACTGTAAAATGGTTCAGCTAGATCACAGTATTTCCAGAACTGTTTGCTTTTCAGCAACAGAAGAGCCATATAATAAATATTTGTGTACCAAAGGAAGAATCTGAAGCACAAAGCAGCTGTTGGGAAGGAAAGCCTACAGACCAGCTTTGCTCACGCCAGGTCTTTCCAACATGGATGAAGTGAGACACCCGTGTACCAAGATACCCAGGGAGAGACTGTCTCACCCATGCCAGCCACGTGTAGGCCACGAACATCTGGGAAACATCTGCTTAATCAGTGGGGGTGACACTGCGCTGCAGCCAGCCGGGGGTCACAACCCCCCCCAACAAAGCAGGCTGTAAAAGGATACGGCTGTTACCTCTCCTACCCTGCGGACACGGCCCTACAGAGACGGAGATTTTCAAAGGGCACAACCTGATCTTTCCCCCTGCCCTGAGTTTTGCAATGCTGTTTGCAAGGACTATCCCTGGGAAGCAGCAGATAAAGGAACACATGATGGACACGATCTGCATCGCCAGATGTGGACAGCTGGTACGTTTTCCACTCCTGAGCTCCGAGTGCAATTTCAACACCACGCGAGCTCCATTCCTTGGGGTTTTCAATAGCCCCTGTGTCCTCCTGGTGGAGTTGCAACCTGGGACTTGCACACCTCAACAGGAAAACCCAGCAAGCTGTGCCTACCCCACGCATCCCTCAGGTGCTCCCCGCCATCCCAACACCACGCTTCCATTCATGTGAAAGCAAACTCAGCACTGTGCATGCAATCCACCTCCTGCTGCTGATGCAGGCAGCTCACACAGCAGCAGTGCTCCTCTGCAGCACCAGCACGAGGCTTCTACTCCACCATGCATCTCAGTTGCCCCCTTCTCAATCCTGCAGTTTCCAGGTCTGTAGGAGGCTGGAGAGCTCCTCTGCAGCTCCTTTCTTCTGTGTTTGTGTTGAGCAAACAAAGCCTAAGCCTTTCCCAGATACAAGGGGGTAACGTGACCTTGCTTTAAGTCAAGGAAAGTACCCAGATAAAGATGAAAGAGTTTGCACAGGGTTGCAGGAGACACTGCCCAAGCAAGCAGCAGCCCCAACAGAGAAGCACATGTGTGTGGATCCCAGCTTCGTTTGGAGGGACCTGGGCTTAGAGACCAACCACGCTCAGCCCAGGACTATGGCAATTCAATAATCCGCCAAGTTTGGCTACAGAGTGACCCAAAGCCCAGATGAGCTCCAAAGATGTGAGATGCCCCAATCAATGGGCATCCTCAGCACAGAGGCTGTCAGGGCAGGGTTTGCCATTTCTATGCAAAAATCAGAAAAATTTAGATCAACAACAGCACCTAATGTGCTAGAGCAGAGAGCAGCAAGGTGGTTCAGCTTTAAGCAAAACAAAGAGAAGTGTTAAGAGCTCTGGCTTGGCCTCTCCCTTTGAAAACACTGCAGTATTTTCTTTGAAACTTGGTAAGTTTCAAAAACAAACTGCAATGCAAACTGCAAACAAACTCATTCCAAGTCTGATTATTTTCACTTTAGCGAAACGAGGAGGAAGAGGCTCACGAGACGCTCAGTGCTCTCAGCTGCAGTCATGTAGCAGTGCCCAGCAGGCCATGACCACTCTGCTATCTGCTCCGTGCGGCTGCCATGGGGCATGAAGGCACTGTCCACTCGAGTGCACTTGAGGGAGTTTACATGTGAGGTGCTTGTTCTTTTCTTACTATGACTGTTATTGACCCACCAAACAGTCAGCAGCAGCTGGTCAGCGCTGGAGCTGCACAGCCCTAATGCCATGCTGGAAGGACCACAAACCACACCTTTACTTTGACTGTTTCTAGCAGATGTTCATAGATCATCCAAGCATGAGTTGCAACATTTTAGAACCTCAGCAGTGCCTGCCCAGGGTTAATTATCAACACATTACAAGGTGATAATCTGAAGCCCACCTTACTGATTTCAGTAACTGCATAACCACAGCCACACTTGGTCAAGGCAGAAGGCAGAAAAACGTTGAGATCACCATCCCACAAGAGATAAGATCAGCACCAACCTCTGAAAAAAGAACAGGCCATGCTCATCTGCTCTTATGACAGTGCACTGCCACAAGCCAAGCCATGCACATCACTACACAGCCACACAGCTCCTGTCAGGAGCACCAGGTGAGGCTGCTCCAAGAGTTGCCAGGCAGCAGGGACGTGGCTTTGTCCTCGCACCCAAGGAAACCCACGGGTGCTGTTGGCAGACAGATCTGCCACCGCCTTCAGTTGTTGGTTTGAGTCTTTAAATGAGAAAAGCAGTGGACTGAAACCCCGGTGACTGGCTGCAAGAAATACCCATGCTTCCCATTCCACGCAAGCCTCTGCTGCTCTTTATGGCCCACAATAAGCAAGGGGCAAAGCTCAGCCCCACAGTGACCAGCAGTCAGTGCGGCCCTGGAAAGCACGTGGCCCGGCTCAAAGCTGCTCCGGGTGCCAGAAACGTCCCTAAAGCACAAAAGTGACAGTTTCCAATGGCAGAGGGTCCCAGGGGATGAATAGAGGTGAGCAGGGCCCATTGACTGCCTTTAGACCGCATTTGAGCAGGTTGGTGGGGCTGAAAGGGACTGCCTGACTCATGAAATCCCACTGACAGCCACACAACAGAGCTGACCCTGCACACACAACGGCACAGGGCCTCCCTGCTCCCTGTCTCCTGCATCCCACTGCCTGCACAGAGCAAGCAGGGAGAAGCACAACTGAAAGAAGAACTTGACTTGCTTCTTTCAGCCAAAAATGTGAAGCCACTGGGGTAAACCAATAGCTTTTGCTCTTAGTGGAGCTGACGAAATGCCAACATCTCTTAAAACTGAAGCAGCCTTACCAAGGCTTTAACCACTTCCAGCTGTTGCTACCCCTGACAGCCCACGAGCAAGTTTCCTGCAGAGAAAGCACCCAGGGGATGGTGATTGCTGAGCACACCTGCCTTGCCTTCTTCCCTCTCACCTCCAACAGGGATGTTACCCAATGATCCTATTTGCAATGCATTTACACAGCAAACGCTGAGAACGAAACAGCGGAGCACCCTTCGATCCCAGCCACTAAGACGCTATCTCAAGAAAACAAAAACAAAACCAAACAGATTTAAGAGAGAAAAGAAGGGAATACAAGCAGAGACCCTCCAGACGCCTCCCGTCTTCCGGGCCGTACCCTCCCCGGGCTGCCCAGCACGTCGCTGCCCCGAGGAGCGGCTCTGCACGGGGACCGCGGGGCGCTGGGGCCGGGTGTCACCGCACAGCACCGCGCACGGCGGCACGAACGCGCTGCGCGCCCGGCTCCCGGAGCAACGCGTGGCACGCAAACCCGCGGCACACGCGGCTCCCAGCGGCACAGCCCCGCTCGCAGCCCGGCGGCCGCACCGCCTCACCTTGGGCTCCCCGAAGACACGCACTCCCCGCTCCATTCCGCCCCTGCTCCTACAGCTTCTGCTGCTACTGCTACTGCTACTGCCGCCGCTCCGCCCCGCCCCGCCCCGCCCCGCCGTCCCGTTCCGTCCCGCCCCGAGGGAGGGAGGGGGCAGCCGGGGGCTCCCGGAGCTGCGGGTCCGCGGATTCGTTCCTTGCTTTCAGCCGCGCTTCGTGCTTTGCCTCCTTCCTTCCCCTCCCCGAGGTGATGCACATGGCACTTGAGGCACAGCGAGAAGAAAGCCCCGCTCCCCCCGTCCAGCACGTACCGCAGAATGGGTTGGGTTGGGAGGGACCTCAAAGAGCCGCCGAGCCGGCAGCAACTGCAGCGGCCATTGGCTGCACCCACTGAGCTAACAGCAAACCTGCGAGGCGGCACCGCTCCCTGCTGCCATGTCCCCAGGTCCCAGGGCAGCCCCGGCGATGCAGGCAGGTGGGGTCTCCCACATCAAGCACCGTGGGTGCGCTCTGCACGGCTGCAGTTACCCTGCTCAGGTGTCCCCAGACGTCGAGGCTGGGCTGCAGGTGGCTCTGGAGTCAAAAATCGCTGTATCGGTGCAAAACACCGCTGTTACCTTGTGTTGCTGCGTAAGCAGAGAGAGCAGTTGGGGCTGCAGGTGTAAGCACTAACACAAGTGGATGGAAAACAGAGTTCCCTCTTGTTGTTGCCCAGCTGTGTTTGCACCAGGGACAGCGTTTGGGGAAAGGCACAGAGCTCAGCACTGCTCTGACCGCCTGCAACAGCCCGGTCCAGCTGGAAGCCCACAGCCACAGCTCGGGGACGTGCAAGCTGCCAGCTGGGGGTGGGTGAAGTGGACCTGTCCTGCTGAGCTCCCACGGACAGCTCCACCTCTGTACTTCTGTTGTTTGTTTGTTTGTTTAATATATCTGAAAACATCTGGTTTGCTTGGAGGTCTGACTTCTGTTCCAAAGCATCTGCAGCACAGACGGTCCCCAAGCGATGCTTGGTGCTCTCTCAGGGTCTCCTGAAGGCACAGCCTTGCTTGCTGTCACTACAGCAGGAGGTGGAAGGTCAGCTCACAGCCTCGGCTGAGGTTAAGGGAAATTACAAGGCGGAAGAGGTGGTGTGGGGGGGTGAATTTTCTGCCAGCAGAAAAACTGTTAGCCAAGGTCAAGGAGGCAAACAACTGAGGCAGGGAGTGCTGCCAGAGGTGTGGGTTTCATCCTGCTGACTAATGCCTGTGCCTGCTGACTCAGCTCTTTCCAGGAGAGCCACCAGCAGCGCTGCTGTCAGCGGCACCCGGCTGTGTTAGAGCCCTCCAAATGAGGCATGGGCTGAGTGTCTGACCTCACCCTGACCCCCTTTATCCATCCTCACTGCTGCTCAGCCAGGCAAATGCTGTACAGGTGTTATGAAGTGATTTCCTATTGATGTCTTCACTAGCAGTTTCTCACCTAGGAAATGGGAGGGACACAGACCTGCTAGATCCCCACCCCTGACTGCTCAGGGCCTCAGGCCTCATCGGCTCTCCCATTTCTGTCACACCTTTGAATGATTTTTTGCAAAGGAAGAGTTTCTTGGGTGCTTCCAAAGCAGGAAAGGGACAGGGGACCATCTGCTTGAGGCAGACCAGGCACACACAGGAGTCTCTGAGGCAACCACTGCAGGAAAAACCCAGGAGGTAAACTAGGGGGAAATGTGATCTCAGTGGATATTGCAGTGCCTATTTCCCACGGGGTCTATATTTAAAGCTGCTCCTTCCTCTGCCCCACAGGTGGGGACCAGCTGGGAGAGGGGCTGCTGCCACCTGCTTCCCCCCAAACAGCTTTCCAAAAAAAAATGAAACATGCCCTTGTGCTGGGCTTAGATTTTCCAGAACAAAACAACCAACCATGTATATTTTCACACCTGTGTGAATAACAACAAGAGCCACACTGCAGCCCATTGCAAGTGGCCAAGGGAGGAAAAGTGTTTATGTTCTATCAGTAAAGGACCATCAATGCTGATTCAGGAAAACCTGTCCCATGTTGAGCCCTCCCCAGCCCCCATGCTGGAATCCCTTGTTTGTTTCCCCATAGTGGCTCTGGGGCACAGATGATGCTGTCCTGGGGGCAGGTTGCAGCTTCCCATAGCACAGCATCTCTGAGCAACACAGGGGACACCCGATGCATGCCCAGCTGAGTGACAGCATGCCTAGTGCAGCACAGGGCACACAGTCATGTCCTGGGCTGCAGCTGCCTGCAGAGCCGCGTGGGCTGCTGCAAGCTCATCCCATAATGGGATTAGGGACGGTAAAACCAAGCCAGCTTGCACTGAGCGTCAAGCCACCCTAAGGTTTTGGGACCTGCTCTGGGCATCTGGAGCAGAAAGGCTGCCCCAGGATGGCAGTACTGCAAAGAAAAGGCCGAGAAACAGAGCCACTGCTTTGTGCTGGGGAGAAGAGCAGTGGTTTGGGTCCGGCAGCGCTTCAGCCCTGGAAACGACTCCAGGGTCCACCCCGTCGGCACGGAGCCCCTGCCCGGACCGGAGCCCCTGCCCCACTGCAGCCTTGGGGTGACGAGAGGTCACCGTGCACCGGGGCCGGAGACCCCGTGTGGCTGCTGCGCTGCCTCCGCCACGTGGAGCAGAAGCCCCAGCGGTGCCTGCACCAGGAGGAGCCGGACTCAGGCACGCACCGCTCCCTCCCTACCCCGACCGTCACAAGGGGAGCAGGATGCGACCAGGAGCGCGCACACAGCCGGCACTGCCCTCCGCGGCCCTTCGTGCCCGGATTACCCGCACGTGTCGCTCCGAGCTGCCCTCCCGGCCCCGGTAATTGGATTGCAGTGTTCGGCCAGACGCTGCCCCGGGCCGCCGGAGGGAGGAGTTAGCCCGAGCGCAGCACCACTTGGGAAGGCTGCAAGGCCAGCGCGCGCATCTCCGTCCTCGCTGCGACAGCCAAGAACAACCACAAGCCCGCTTTTGCCGAACGCAACCTCCCCAGAGCTGCTTCGCCTCGGACCGAGCAGCGCACAGCAGCCGAACATTGCCCCCCTCCGACACTCCTCAGCACCGCAGCCCGGCGGGACCGTGTCCCAGCGCGAAGCCCTGACCCGTGGCCGTCAGCCCGGCCCCAGGGGGTCCGCAGGCTGCCGCTGCCGCTGCCCTTCCCACCCCTCCTGGGGGCTGACCCCCGCCCCCCCCAGTCAGTTCTGGGCTTTTGCACGGGCTCTGAATTCTCAGTCCTTCATCACTGCGTTATTTGGGGCAGGGCTGACACCTCCTGCCCGGCACTGCCTCGGGGGTCCCTCAGCACCAGAAGGGGGGAGCACCATTGCACCTGAACTGCACCGCCCCGGGGGTAGTGCTGCGTTATCCCATTAGCACAGGCTCCGACCCAGCCCTCCGCCTCAGCCACAGCAGTGCCAGAGTTGAAGGGACTCCCAGTTCCTCCCAGCACCCCCTGAAGATCGGCACTGCCCTGTATCTCCCTCTCAGTGCACACAGCTGACTCCATGCCCAGACCCAGAGATGGCAGCTGGATCCAAGCAAGAGCATAAGGCTGCATTACTGTGACAGGTCCCACTATGCACCAGGAGCTCAGCCTGCAGGTCCATAGTGATGGGGCAGAGTGACACCATGCCAAGAAGGCAGTGGGCTGGCCAGGGTCAGGCTCAAGGTCCCCATGGCCAGATATGACCAAGATAGAGCCCTGCACTCCTCAGTGCAACCCAAGAGGCGCTTGAGCTTAAATAGAGCTCCTTGGTCAGGTGTGTGGGCACACAGGTGGGGCTGGTAATTAGTGTCCTCTGAGCTCAGACACTTGCAGCATTGCATCCTTCTGAGCAAACCCGGGGTTGCATTGACTCCTCCACCATCCTGATGCAGTGCCCTGGTGCTGTCAGCCCCAGCAGCCGGCAGTGCTGGGGGTTCTCAGGGCTGGGGGTTTGGAACCTGCCCCTTCCCCAGCCAACATCATCTGCTGTGCCGGGAGCTCCCCCGGAGGATGCCGGAGAAGTGGGGATCACCTCTTCTACCCAAGGGGCTATTGCATAGGGAAGGAGAAATAGCAGGAATGGAGAGAAAGGCAGAAGGGTGAAGGGGAGAAGCAGGAGGGGAGCAGCCAGGTGCTGGCCCCCATCCCTGTGTGCCGGCTCAAGATGGGAATGGTGCTGGGGGGCTCTGGGGTCTGCCTGGCTGCTGCCCCACACAGACCAGGCACGGCCTCCTGCCGCAGCAAGGAATGTCTGCAAGAAACCGATCCTTGCTGCGTGGAGCTGGAAACTGCTGGAGACGCTTTAATCCGCCTAATCCAGGGCCCCGGCCCAATTAATATTCTATAGGATCTCCTGGAGCTCTTGTTTTGTTCTGTTCTTGGCTTGAAGGGCTGCCCAAGAAATTGAAAACAGATTATTGGGAAGAAAACAGCTTCAATTTGTAGACAGCTGTCTCTAGCGGAGCTGGCTTCGGCTCCAGCCATTCCCCAGGCGTGATGCAAGCCCGGCTAGAAGCTGTTTCTCCCCAGTGGCAGCAGAAAGGCTTTGCCTAGGAGAAAAGACGAACGCCCGGCAGTGTGCTGAGCGAGCGGGGCAAGCGGAGAAGGAAGGGGCTGTGGGTGCCAGCGCTGCTCGGGGCACCGCAAAGTGCCCCGCGTGTCAAAGCTCCGAACCGCCCCGTCCCAGCGCTGTGTCCCCGCCAGGGGGAGGCAGAGGCCGCGCGGTGCGGGGTCCCCGCTGCACTCTGCGAGGTCCCGGGTCGGGCTGCGGCCGCGCAGAGGTTGGGGCTGAGGGCTCCTCCAGAAGTTCCCCGGTTAACGCCGTGGGAGGTTGCAGGCCGGTACCAGGCAGCACAGGATCGTGTTCCCTCGCGGGCTCGGGGCTTGAGCAGACCCCAAAAGTACGGCCAGAGCCCTCGATGAGACCCCAGGAGAGCATGGGCTGGGGGAGGGATGCTTGGGGAAACTGCTTGGCGAGGTGCAGTTTGCAAAACCACGTTGTGTCACGTGAAAGTGTGGGCCTGCAGGAGAACTGGCTCTGTGACACAGAAGTGGCCCAGATGGTGACTCATAATAGCCCGGCAGTGTTTTAAACACCGTATTTCAGTTCACGAAGTTCAGAGGAGGGCCACTAAGATGATCAGGGGGCTGGAGCATCTCTCCTGTGAGGAAAGGTTCAGGGAACTGGGCTTGTTTAGTTTGGAGAAGAGAAGGCTCCATTCAGACCTCATTGTGGCCTTCCAGTACTTGAAGGGAGCGTATAAACAGGAGGGGAACAATTGTTCACGAGGGTGGGTAGCGATAGGACAAGGGGGAATGGTCTTAAACTGAGACAGGGAAGATTTAGGTTAGTTATTAGGGGGAAGTATTTCACACAGAGGGTGGTGACGCACTGGAACAGGTTGCCCAGGGAGGTTGTGGATGCCCCGTCCCTGGAGGCGTTCAAGGCCAGGCTGGATGTGGCTCTGGGCAGCCTGGTCTAGTGGTTGGCTACCCTGCACTTAGCAGGGGTGTTGAAACTAGATGATCTTTGAGGTCCTTTTCAACCCAGGCCATTCTATGTTTCTATGATTTCCAGCTGACTCAAGGCTCTGGGATGAACAACGTGAGGTCAGACTGGTGGGCCGTCACTGTATGGCAACGTCAGCTTTTGCTGTATGGCAGTATCAGCATCTGCCATATAGCGATGTCAGCCTCTGCTGTATGGCAATATTGGCCTTTGCTGTATGGCAATATCAGGCTCTGCCATACGGTGATGTCAGGTTCTGCTGTATGGCAATGTTGGCCTCTGCCAGCACAACGCCAGTGATGCTCTCACCCAGTGCCTGTCTGCCCCGTGCCCACCCCAACGCCGTGTGGGAAAGGAGTGAGGAGGGCAGAGGAATGCACACAGGGCCGACGCACTCATTCATCCCCCGCTCCCGGCTGCGGTGCATTCCAGGCAGCCCTTCTACAACGCCACGCTCTATTCACCGCAGTCCATCCCTGCACATGCTCGCTTCTTATCCTCTGCCAGGACGGCCTCTCCCGGCGCACCTGGAGCAGTGCCTGCCATAAATCAGGCAGAGCTCCCGCCAGGACACGCACACCTCGTTCTGCCGTGCTGACAAATGAGCGCGCAGCTTTTCACCTCAGCACCTGCAGCGGGCAGGAGCTGGCTCCCGTGGCTGTTCCTCGAGCTCAGGGTGCCCCAGCGCAGCACAAGTGTGCTCAGATCCATTGGGCTCTGCGCATTCGGCGCTGCTGAACGTGGCCGCCTGCTTTGGCTTTGTACATTGCTGAGATTGTCTCTGCTGGGTTTATTTTCACACAGATCCCCAGAACGCAGAAAGTGAGAGCTCAAAGCAAACAGGAAAAGGGCAGGTTTTCTGGGCAGCTATTTTTAACCGCTGCAAACAGCATCAGTGTCATTATATTTAGAAAAAAAATGCAGAGCGTTTCCTGCCTCCCCTCTCAATACCTTCAGCTATTTCCTTGCAGATGTTGCCAGGAGCAGTGTGCAGACAGGGAGGGCTCTGGCAGGAGAGTGTGGCTCAGAGCAGGTGCCCCCGGCTCTCGAGGACGAGTGAGCAGCAAGGGCTTGGCCAGGTCCAAGTGTCACTGCAGAGCCCTCATGTGAGCCCCAGCACCTCAAGGGTACCCCAAGGGTGAGCGCAATGAAGATGCAGCATCACTGTCACCTCCTCCTGCCACGTGATGGGGACCACAGATGGGCACCAGGAGGTCTCAGCTCTGGGTGGGCATGGGCAGGTGGCTCGGGACCTGCACTTGTCGCTCAGA
Organism: Numida meleagris; assembly: GCF_002078875.1. NCBI lineage: Eukaryota > Metazoa > Chordata > Aves > Galliformes > Numididae > Numida > Numida meleagris. The sequence goes on along the minus strand of NC_034427.1, from coordinate 5,105,424 downwards.
GGAGCTCCCCTTGGCTTTGGCCGTGCTCGGCTCCTTGCCCTGCGCTCGAGGACTGCGGCCGGTGAAGCATTTGTGTTTAATTCCCAGCATTTGTGTTAAGCTCTGGGTGGCAGCAGCGTGGCAGACCGCAGCTCAGCAGGACCGCGTGCAGCGTCGCTGGGGAAGCGGCTCTCCTAACCCCAACCACACTGTGCTGAATGTGGTTTCCAGCAAAACCCCAGCGCAGGGAGATTGGGATTTCTCCACGTGGATGGGGAAGCTCTGTGCCCAAGGGAGGAGATGGAGAAACTGTTGGAAATGTGGCACAGATGGTGTGCTCAGTAGCCAAACTCAGCTTAAACACAGCCAGCAGCAGGGAGGTGGGGGATGGCAGAGCACATGACACCGCACTCACCGGTATCTGTGGGAGATGTCCCTCACTGGGCTCAGCTGGAGCAGCTGCATGCCCCTGCTGTGTTGGGCTGTGCTTCCTTCCTGGAGCCTGGTTCCCAAGAACTGCCTCCTGAGATGCTCTTCTGGGGCTCTGGTTGCTCGAAACAGAAGCAGGAGCCCTGGCCAGGAGCAGGGTGTGCAGAGCTGTGGGTCTGGCTGCTGTCACCAGCCCTGCACAATGCATGCAGACCCAATGACCAAATGTTCCCTTTCTGCACGCCCCTCCCCAAAGACCCCCTCACTCAGGACACCATGCCCAGCTGTGCTGGGTGCCCACCAAAGCCCCCATCCTACAGGGGCCGCCTTGGCTCTCGCGCTGTGGTCAGAGCATGGATCCCACCCAGCCCAGCTGCTGCATGCTCTTAATGAACACTGAGACCCATGTGGGCAACCACCTCTCCTACTTGTGGGGGACACTCTCTGGGGGCCATGGGTTTGCAGCCCCCCCCAGCAGGTCCCTGCCCCACGGGCAGCCTGACAGCAGCAGCCCGGAGCCAAACATCTTTTACAAATCATGGTGCATAGCTCGCATTCTCGGCTGGTTTATGTGCGTTTCATCTCCTCGTATTGATCAGGGCTGGAGCCGAAGTAATTACGTTCATCAGAAATAATTTCCCCTGATTTTGAGTCATATTTGAGTGGGTGCCCACCTCCTGCACTCACCCCTCTCGGCACAGCAGCTCTCTGCTCCCTGGTACATACTTTCCGGGCGACATCGTTGCTTTCATAACCATGGTGAGACCTGGAGGCTTGTTTTTCTCAGCTGGATCCCACACACGCTAAAGGTTTCAGCCATGCCATGATGGACTTGGCTGGGGACGTGGACAGGAGGAGCTGGCTGATGGGAAGAGCATGCCTGGGAGATGGCTCCGGCACTGGGAAGAGGGAGCCGGGAGCCGGGACCCTCTGCAGCACACCCCACCAAGACAAGGCCCGGAGAACAAAGCTTATTTCAGCCTTAAACCACAAGAAAAACAGAGGTAGACAAAAAGAATGAGCAATGTGATCAGGAAACACGAGTTAGCCCCATGGAAAATACCAAGAAAATACCGAGGGTCTGGAACCATGAGGTCAGGGTCTGGGTTTATATCTTGTCTGGGGAGACAAAACTTCCAGTGGGATTGTAAAAGAAGCTTATGTTTGGAGATGCGTACCAAAAATAACCTCTGCGAGGCTCACAACACTCGATACGTGATGATTCCTGACACTGTTTTCCAAATAATAATGGGAAGATTCATCTGGCTGAGGCTTCCAGGCTTCATCTTACAAAATTCTTATTCTTCGGGTTATCTGAATGTTTAACTTATGGGGACAGTTATGGATGGCTCTCGTCTGGGCTTCAGCAGAAAGTCACTCTGAATTGCTGCCCAGGTTTTGCGATACCTATTAAGAAAAACCATTGGCCCTTCACAGCACAGCTGGATGTTGTAGTGATAAGCCCCTCAAGTCTGAGTTATGACATTCTGCCATGATTTTGGCTAACAGAGCCCTTTCTGAGTCGCCACAGCCCATGGGCTCCCCAGTGCAACCTCAGCTCCTTCCTCTTGGCAGGCACGGGGGCTGTGAGAGGTACGGCCACCACCACAGAGCCCCACTCGTGGGGGTCCTCTGCACTCAGCCCCAGCCCCTGATGGCAGCCCATGGGGGTCAGCTGTCCCAGCTGGAGCCGAGGGTTGCTGGTGCCGCTGCCTGACTGTCAGGAGCTGGACGGCAGCCCGGAATTCTTTTCTCACAAGTCACTTGGACGGCCACCAGATGGTAAATACTTCTCGTCTCTCCTCGCCTGGGCTTGGGGTGGAAGCGGTGACCTCAAGGTAGAGGACTGCACGGCCACCCCTCGCCGTGGCTGGTGGTCCCCCAGGGGATGGAGGTGGCCACAGAGGGATGGAGGCAGCCATAAGCCCTTTTAACCTCAGGGCTCCTGGCTGTCCTGAGCTGCCAGTAAGGAAAGGAAGAGGCTGAAGCAAAGGGAAGGGATGGAGGGAGAGCAAGGTGCGCAGCCATTGCAGAGGGAGGTGAGTTCGGATGAATGGGGTGAACAAATGAGAGACTGGCAGTGCTGCTCCCACTGGCGTGTAAATGGCACAGCCGTGTGAAAAAACGGCTGCCTAAAAAAGTCAATTTGCTGGGTGGGTTCCTTCATTTCTGTAGAAATGGCAGAGCTTCCCAGGACATGTATTTAGATCCCTGCATCAACTGCTTTCTTGCACAACTGACCACGAAAAAGAAAAAAAAACCTGATGGTAATACCATGGGAACTGTGGAGCACACGTGGGATGAAATCCTAGCCATGAAATGACATGCATGGTGCAGAGCACATGTGGGGTACGTGCTCCAGAAGGGAAGGGTTATCACGGGGTATTTACATGATGAGCTGCTCAAGTACTGCTCCGTGCTCCTGCAGAAGGCAGAACCTGTGTGTCCAAATCCACACCATGTGCATCCAACCCCGCACATGCCCACGTGCTGTCCCGCTCGGAGCTCCACATCACTTTCCTGCTCTTGCTGTGCCACAGGAGCCAAGAAAAGAAGAGCACTTTCAGCACCCGCAGAGCTTGCCTGGCCAGTTCTGCACTCTGGCAATCAAAAGTAAATCCCTCACAGCAGAGGGGCAGTGCCCTGCCCTCGACCTTGGGGTTCTGTGTGGCGTGGTTAATGCACCCCTCCCATGGGGCAGTGTTAAATACGGGGCTGGGTTCTCAGCCCTGCTCGGTCGTGGCAATGACCCAGGCTGGATGTCATAGGAACAGCCACCCCAGCCCATTCACAGCCCAGGAGAGAGGTGCTGGCTCTGCCTGGCAGCCCCTGCTCGGCAGCCCCCTCTGCCATGCCCGTGCCACTGGGGATGTGTCCCTTGTCCCTTCCCTTCTCTTGCTCTCCCGGCAGACAGCACGCGCTCACCTTGAGGGGAGTGGAAATGTCAGCTGGAATGTGGGCTGGAAAAAAAAGAAAGCAAATCTTGAGGCTTGTCCAAACCTACTCCTGTTTATATTGGAGCCTGGGAGTGACATCAGAGCAGGGAGAGTATAAACACCAGCGGGATCCACTTGGGGCTTTAAAGCCTGCAAACATGAGGCTCCGGCTGGAGAAGCAGCTCCTCATCCTCTCCCTGCTCTGCATCCTCTCCAAGGTAAGGAGTCGGGGTGTGGGATGTCTTCAGGCTCACTTTGGGCAGCACCAGGATTCCCAGTATGGGACTGTGGGGAGGCTGCAGTGCTGCTGTAGCCCTGACAGCTGGCAGACAGCTGTATGTCTGCAGAGCTCTCCCTGGGAGAGAGTTGCAATGAAGCAGCATGGTCTTAACTCTCATGCACCAAATGCCTCCATGCTGCAGCGATGTGCTCTGTTTGCTTACTCTCTCCTGCAGCCATCCCGCAGCTCCTGCAGGCTCTGTGCAGTGAGCACCAGCCCCAGGGCTACTCAGCTGCCCCCCATCCCAGGATGCTCATGCAAAACGTCCAGTAGATTGGGGTTGTTCCAGTGGTTTGATTTTTTTTCTCTTGGATTCTGCATGACACAGCTCCCTGTGCAGAGTTTTGAAAAATGTTGGGGTATGTCAGCTCCAAATTCTTGTAATTGCTGCTTGAATCCTAAGCCAGACTGCAAGCAGGGACATCTGAACAGCCTCGTGCCCATTTGACTGCTTTCCTGGGCACTTAAGATCTCCAACAGGAGCCACATTGTCATCTAATGACAAGTTAATTGCAGGGAGCATGGGGAAATGGATTAATAGAGCTGGCTGGGCCAATCCTTCTAAAAAATTGATCTGTAATAGAAGCCTGAAAGATGAAAAATGTGCTTGGCTCGTGGGTGAGCTGTGACTGATGAGCAGCTCCTGGACAGGAGAGCTCAGTGAGCTCTGGAGAGCCACCAGCTGCCCTCTATCCCCAGCCCAAGCCTGGCCATGACCACCAGTGCCCTGGTCCCACTGGGTCCTGCTGCCTTCTGCTGCAGCAGCCGTGCTGCTCATTGACAGGACACAACAAGGCAGAGATTGCCCAGCTTTCAGGTAGATTTTACCTCTCATGTGCTGGCAGGGCTGCACACATACCTGCATTGTACAGGGCAGCACAGGCAAACTGCAGATCCGAATCGTTTGGCTTCAGACCCAACGTGCAGCAGCCCCAGCAGCCATCCCTGCTGGATGTGCCAGGGTAATGGTGCGTGCAGAACAGCCATGGACACAGTGCCCGCCCGCCTGGGGGAACTCCTGCAGGCACAGCCTGGGAGCGGGCACAACGCCGCGGGGCACAGGTTGGCAGGGGCTACTGCAGGCAGGGCAGGGGAGAGGGCAGCTGTAGCAGAGGACAGCAATGAGCTTCATCAGGCTCCAGTTCTCCCCTGCAAATGTGTCGCCCCATTTCTTGGCACAAATGAGAGACGTGCTCACAGCGAGGTGAGGAGCCATGCCCTTGCCGTGTGCACGCAGCCCCTGGGAAGCTGCATCCCTGACTGCGCACCAGCTGCCACGTGGGGCTGCCAGCACCACCTGATGAACCCCACTGTGTGGATGCTCACTTCCCAGCCCCACCTCCTCCTGCACTCACAGCAGTGGTGCATTTCAGCCCCCATCCCGCAGAGCATCCCCGATTCTCCTGGTTTCCATGGGAGCCCATCATGCTGAACAATCACTCCCTAAGAAGCCGGCAGCTTTCCCAGCAGCTCTGCCATGTTCCCATGGATGGGCAGAGCCAACAGCCTGTCTCCACCCAACCAGGGTTGAGCTTCAGAGGCCGTCCCAGTGCAACAGCAGCCATCAGCTGTGTCAAACCCGCGATGCTTTGTCCCCCCAGGTGTGCTCCCAGCTGTGCCGACGGCCATGCTACTGCCCTCACGTGCTGCCCCGCTGCCCCCGGGGGTCCCCCCTGGTCCTGGATGGCTGTGGCTGCTGCAGGGTCTGTGCCCGGCGCCTGGGAGAGCCCTGTGACTTCCTGCATGTCTGTGACCGCAGCCAGGGGCTCGTCTGCGACTACAGCACAGGAACGGGAGGCACCTGCAACTGTGAGCATCATGGCTGGGGACATGGACACGACTCTGAGAGCTGCTCCACTCAGGACGGTGCACACAGCTGGCTGCAGGGCTGTGTTGCTGCTCCTGCCAATTCTAGCACTGGTTGCTGGCTGGGTTTTTGGGGTGGTTTAAGTGGGATGGGCACAGGGGTTCCAGAGATGCTGCTGGGGTTGGAGAGCTGCAGAGAAAACACCAAGAGATATTTTCAAGTCTGAAAGCCCTGAGAGGCATGGACAGGATCGGAGGGCAGTGGCTTTCTCACCACCTAGTGCTGTAGGTGGCAAGGAAGGGGAGGCTGGGCAACGTACCACCTCATGCCTTCCTATGCCCTTGTGACCATCCAATTCCCCCTCCTCGTGGCAGCCCCCAGTCAGCACCAGGTATCCCCTCTGCCACCCCCCTCTCCTCCCCTTGCCCCGATGGCTCCCCGCTGTCATTGCAGTTGAAGACGACGAGGAGGGCTGCGAGGTGAACGGGCGGCTGTACCGTGACGGGGAGGTGTTCCAGCCCAGCTGCAAGCTGCAGTGCCGCTGCCTGGATGGGGGTTTCACCTGCGTCCCGCTCTGCCAGGAGGACGTCCGCCTGCCCACCCCGGACTGCCCCTACCCGCGCCGCGTGGACATCCCAGGGAAGTGCTGCCCCGAGTGGGTCTGCGAGACCGGAGAGCGGCACCTCCTGCAGAGCTCTGGGGCAGGTAGGAGGTGGGATGCGGTGGTCTGCTCCAACGGGAGACCCCTCACTGCCCCTCTGTCCGTGGTGCAGGGCACGTAAGGCAGCACTGGGCTCCAACCCCTTCTCCCCTCCTCTGTTTCCATCCAGCCCTTGCGGTGCCGTACCCCTGCCAGCCATGGGGCACGGAGTGGAGCGCCTGCTCAGCCACCTGCGGCGTGGGCTTCTCCACCCGCGTCTCCAACCAGAACCGCTACTGCCGGCTGGAGACACAGCGGCGGCTCTGTGTGGTCAGGCCCTGCCTGGCTCTGCCGGCAGCATCCCCTGCGGTAAGCGATGGTGATGCTGACAGCTCCAGGCAGCAGCTTGGAGTGGGAATGGGACATCCCAGCCAACACCCCGTGCATGCCTCATCAGCCCCCCAGCCGTAAGCCCCTCCGGCACCCACTGTCCCCCCATCGCTCTGTTTTGCCTTTCCAGAGGGGATGAGGAAGGTGTTTGCAGCCGTGCCCACCCTGGTTGCATCCCGGAGCCAATGTCTTGGCACAGAGGCTGGCACACATCCATGACACCGTGGTTTTGGCGGAGGTGGAAGACACGTCCCTTGGGAATCTGGGGGAAAACTGATGGACTTCAGCTGCAGAGGAGGGTGGAAATAGAGAACAAGATCCCCACAACACGCCTGTGCACTCTGCTGCCCCACGTAGGGTTACTGGGCAGCACCCCCCCATTGTATGAGATGGGGAAACCCTGCTCCAAGCACAAACCCACCTGAGAAAAGGGGACATGGTTCTTTCCCAGACTGGGGAGGCTTTTGGAGAGGGCCAAGTGATGCTGCTGTGCCAAGCACCACACACGCAGCTCTGCTCCGCAGAATTAGACCACTAGCGGGATGCCCTGTGCCCCCCACACTGGGGCTGGGGGTTCACTGTCCCACCACACCCGAGCACTGACAGAGGTGTCCTCCTGGCAGCAGCTCCCATTCACCTTCCCCACGTCCCTCCAGGACAAGCAGACAGCTCCCCGCCTCGCCTGGCTGCCTGCTCTCCAAAGCCCGGCGGTTTGGCAGGGCTCTGGCAGGCGAGCAGCTCAGACGGAGGAGGCACCAGACATACCACCCTGCATCCAAGCGCATACCCCAAAAACTAAGGCCAGCACGAAGGCAGGAGACGGGAAAATAAACAGCCGCGATGCGCCCAACGGGCTGGAGCTGCTCCAGTGTGCAGTGCTGCGCGGGAGAGCGGAGCGGCAATGAACCTCTGGGGGCTGCTCAGAAACGAAACCCAAATGCCCTCTAATGGCCTCGCAGCGATGTGCAGAGCAGGCGAGACTGCGCATCTTGGCTGTGCATCCGTGCAGTCAAAGCGTGGTGAACGTGATTGCAGCGTGTCGGCCTGGGCTAAGCGTGCCCCTCGGCCAGCAGCAGAGCCCAGCAGCCCCAGCAGGTGCTGGAAATAAATCGGTGCGAAGGGTGTTGTCACCTCTTTGGGGGAAAAAATAAAGAAAAAGGAGAAAATACAAAAGAAAAGTCTTGCTGCTCATGTAATAATACATTGTTTGCAAAGAGAGTTATTTACTGACCCCAACCATTTGTTTAGTGGGACGGAGGGGACACAGGAGCCCACAGCAGGCGGGACCCGGTGCCATTGGCTTTTCTGCCTCTATGGTGACTGTGGCAAAAACAGCAGTGACATGAGGCTCACAGAGAATTTAAAACCCACAACGTTCCTCTGTTGACACGGGTAAGGCATGAGCAGCACACCGAACATCCTGGGTTCAAAGCAGTTGTGGTTTCCGCATGCTGGGACGTGGCCCCCCGTGCCGGCTCAGCCCATCCCAGCCACCCCGCATTGGTGGTGAAATCCTAAAAATCACTTTTTAAGCAGCTACCTGCCATCCGTACCTCAAATAGAAATGACTCAACACACCTCTTCATCTGGTCTTTTTGGGGCTGTGATTCACTCAGCAGAAAACGTCTAAATAACGAATTAATGACACCAAACAAATCACAGTTACTTTTCCCCAAGAACAGAGGGAAACTGACTCTCGCAATTCAGCTGTGAGTCGCACAGCATTTGCTGCTCCCTCCAAACTCTGCTGCCCTGTCAGTGCTTTCTGCAGCCCTGGCACTGGACTCTGATGGGTGCTGGGAGGTGTCAGATAAGCACCGCACACCCACAGACAGTTATGGGAAGCCCTGAAGCTCAGAGCCACATCCGTACCCACAACAGCCGTGGGAGCGGCAGATCACGGTTTGTTTCTCAGCACTGCGTGAGCAAACACCACGCATCAGAACTGTTTTTTTCCATCCGTCCTCATGAGCGATGTTTGTTAAACGCACAGAGCTGGCTGAGAGAGGGCTAATGAACCTCTTGTGAAAGCAGAACACCTTCAGAAACCTCCCTGACCACAAGCATGGTGCTCAGTAACAAAAGAGACTTATTTTGCTGCTGGTGAACAGAATCTCTATTGCTTTTGGAGTCAACACATCTGCAATAAGGAGACACTCCTGTAGCTTGAGCTTCCCTACGGCAGCACAGGAGGGCAGAGCACCCAGCACAGGAGCTGCTGCCTCCCCATTCCCTTGCCAGGGAAAGCTGCATTCCTTCTGCCGGTTGGTCTGTTTGCTCTGGTGCCCGGAGATTACGTTATTTCTGGCGTTGTTTGTGCCGCAGCAGCTGCTCAGCAGTGAAGGTGGGTGATCGCTCTCTTTGGGCTTGGTTTTAACTCTTGCATAAACTTCATCGCCTCTGTGCTTCTGCTGCGTCACATCCCCAGCGCCTGTGGTCAGGAAGGGAAAGGCACAGTGCTTCTTGCGTTCCCTCCTCTTAAAACCACTCAAGGGAAGGGAGGAAGAGATTTTTTCTATTTGTGGAAGGGATATTGAGTGGGCAGCAGCAGTATGCTACCCAGCAGGCACACAGAAGCTGCAGTGGGGCCAGGCAGCATGGCACGCCCGTGGTGCTGGCACTGGTCCTGGCACGCGTTGTGCTGGACCGGGGCCACCAGCACTTTGCAGGCTGATCTCTGCCCTCCCCTCGTTCCTAATGCCGGGTGTCTGTGGGCTGTGCCGCCGTACAGCTCAGCACGGTCTGAGCACCAAGCTGCAGGGTCAGAGCTGGATGTGGGGTGCAAGCGCCCCAGCAGTGTGCCCTGCGGATGGGACATCCCACAGCGAGCAGAGCGGCAGCAAGCTGTGAACTCTCTCACCCACACAGCGCAGAGCCGCCCCATGCATGCCTTCCTCCCGCCCCTCCCAGCACCGCCAGAAATAGCTCGAGCCCTGGTGCCCGGTTCACAGTTCCTCCAGCGGGCTGCCAGCTCCTCCAGAGCCCCACGACCCACATCCCCAGCCCTGGGACTGGATCCTGACCCCGCAGGCACCGCCCCGAGCACCGCACCGCCTCCTCCTCATCTCCTCCAGCGCCCGATGGCCGCCAACGCTCCGCTCGGGGACAACAGCAGCGTGGCCTCATGCTCCGTGGATGCCGCCTTCGCGCAGCGCTTCCTGCCCAGCGTGTACCTGGTGGTGACCCCGCTGGGGCTGGTGGGGAACGTGCTGGGGCTGTGCCAACTGCACGCCGGCCCCCGCGGCCCGCTCAGCCTGCTGGTGGGACACCTGGGCCTGGCCGACCTGCTGTACGTCTGCACGCTGCCCTTCCTCATCAGCTACTACCTGCAGGGACGCGCCTGGGCCTTCGGGCAGGCCTGGTGCCGCCTCACCCGCGGGCTCTTCCACCTCAACCTCTACGCCAGCATCGGTTTCCTCACCTGCATCAGTGTGCACCGCTACCTGGGCATCGTGCACCCGCTGCGGGCGCGGGGCCGCTGCCAGGCCGCCATGTCGCCAGGCCGGCTCAGCGCGGCCGTGTGGCTGTGGGTCATCGCGCAGGTGGGCCCCGACTTCGCCTTCAGCAAGATGGACCCCAGGGGGACGCAGTGCCATGACACGACGGGGGATGAAAGCCTGGGTGCCTACGTGCCCTACACCGCCGCCATCACCGTGACAGGGTTCGTCATCCCCTTCCTCATCATCATCGGGTGCTACTGCCACGTGGTGGTGGTGCTCTGCAGGAGTGACACGGTAGAGCCCGGCCTCAGGAGGAGCAGCATCAGGCTGGTGGTGCTCGTCATGGTCCTCTTCTCTGTCTGTTTCCTGCCCTATCACATCTTCAGGAACCTCAACTTGCTGTCCCGAGCCTGGCAGCGGCGAGGGCACTGCACACAGGCCATGAAGGACATCTACGTCTCCTACCAAGTGACCAGGGGCCTGGCCAGCTTCAACAGCGCGCTCAACCCCCTGCTCTATGTCATGACCAGCAAAGACTGCATGTCACGCATGAGGAACATCCACCAAAGGGCCAAGGAAACCCTGGGATCCATCTTCACATGGGAATCCTCTAACCAAGCCCATGAGACAAGGAACAGCATCGTCTTCAGGGAGCAGGAGGCTTCTGAGCAGCTCTGATCAGCGTGGCACCTCCCCGACAGCTGCACACATCAGCTTGAGCTTTTCCCCACCTGAAGCACGCCTTGCGGTGAGATGAGACTGCAGTCCTTGGCTCCAGCACAGTGCCTGGGCCAGATGGCTCCGCGGGCAGCAGGGAGCGGGCTGGGCTCGGGATTTAGAGCAGAGCAACCAGTCCCAGCTGGGGCAGTGAGCTACTGCACTGCATGGATGGCGGAGAGGGGGAGTTCTGCAGCAGGAATTGCTATAGAAATGGAAATATTCACTAAGATAGCTTGGTTTAAATATGACTAAACCGTGCCAGTGATGGTGTTGGTTACTTCTGGAGGCTGAGCTGCTTCATCTGCTTCAGCTTATCTCCTGCTGCTGACCTCCTTCACAGGAGAAAAAAGTATTTTAGCGTTATTCACTCTCTTCTGGAAGAGCGTATAACCAACAAACCGGCATCCTACAGTTTCTCAGGGTTCTTTTAATTTGCAAGGCAAATGACTGCAGTGGCCTGAACCGCGTGCTCAGCGGGCAATGCCCCAGAGAGCTCTGAGCTCCTTGGGTGCGGGCTGCAGCTCTCCAGCATTCGGCCTCACAACAGTATTAACATGAGATTATGTCTCTTGCAAATCTGACGTGCAAATGTCACCTGCAGAGAGGCAGCCTCAGCTGAAGTTGTGCAGAGGTGCAATGAGCTGCCAGGGCAGGATGTGCATCAGCTTCTGTGGATGTGGGGGGGCATTTCTGCTGCAGGGGGAGCAGCAGCTCCTGAGCAGTGCTTTGCTTTTCACTTTCGGTTCTCCCCGCCACGAGCAGCTGGAATGCATGACCGGAGCACTGAGACTTGGAGCAGCAGATTTCAGAAGGAGCACATGAGTTAGAACTGCCTCATGCCTGGAGAGCACGGCCCCACGCAGGATGCAGACAGAATGAAGCCTGACCTGTCCCACCCAGCTGTTGCTCACACAGACTGACCTCTCTGCTCCACGGAGGAGGCCACAGTGGCAATCACACAGAGCTAACACATCTGAGGTGCAAATAAACACTTAACGCTTTCACTTGCGCTCCTCTGTCTTCTTCTAGAGCTCAGTGGCAGCACAGGAGCTGGCTGCCCTGGGGAACAGAGCAGGGGCAAATGTTAGCTCTGCTCCTCTCCGCACACCCAGCTCTCATCCCATGCCCCCACACTGTTGTTAAGGGTGAGTTAAAGATCTGCATCCCAAGAACCAGCCCTGAGCCCAGGAGCTGCAGCATCTCATGCTTCCACATCCCACGTCGGTTGCACCAGCAGAAGCCATTGGGATCTGCACGCAGCAACGATGGCTCTGGGGTTTGGTGGCACCTCGTGCTTCGCAGCCCTCCTGATCCTCAAGGAGCATCACCCTCCATGCAAGCTAAAGAAAAAAAAAAAAACACCCTCCTCAAACCCAGCCAAGCTCCTTCCTTTAATTAGCTGCGTGCATAATTAAGGACAACCACTGGCACATGAGCCTGCCTGGCTCTCAGTTGTGCCATGGAGCAGCAAAGCAGCCCCCTCCTGCTGCTTGCTCCAGGCTCCTCCCCACGCAAAGAGCAGCTGCTGCCCCACAGGGGACAAATGTGACAGACGGAGAGGTACAGCTGTACGACCATTTCACTTCCCTAGAATGCAAAACTGTTTTGCTTTGCATCCAAAATGCTACACAAGAACATACTGCTGTCAGCAGCAGCTAAACCATAGGCCCCCTGCAGAGCGAGGGGTGCGGGGCTGGGGGCTTTGGGAGCATCTCCTGCAGTGCAGTGGGAGCTGCAGTGTGCACAGAAAGGGCTGAGTCCTGCAGGTCACTCATGAAAGGTCACAGCATCCCCGAATGCAGTGAGGGGCATTTCTTTCTGCAGCAGAGCGGTTTCACTGTCCCAGTACCTCTAGGTATAGGGAGAGCAGACCTGACAGCTCATCTGATTTACCAAGGACATCGGCTGTGCTGGGAAAGCCATGGTGGATGCAGTTAACTCCGGGTGATCCGGGCAAAAATGGTAAACACGCGTGGGATTGGGTGCTGCCGGTGAATGCTTCTGTAAAAGAGAAACTCGGAGTCTTTCTCTGTGCAGTGTTTTGGCACCTGGGAGACCAGCAGTTGGTTAAGGAGAGCGCACCGTATAAATAGAACAACGTTCAGCGTGGCTGCGTGAGGCTGTCGGTCTCATGTTATTCCTCTGTGTGTGTGGTTATAAATAGGGGATGCTGGGCGGCGTGGGACCTGCGTGGGGCAGGAGGTGCCCTGGGGTAACCCAGAGCTTCACCCACACAGCTCCGTGCCTCAGCCCCTGCCCAGAGACATTCAGTGGAGCATCTCAAAGCGAGCCGAGTGCTCCTCATCCCAGAGCAGCCCCAGGTGGATCTTCCTGCTCCGAGCGGGCGCTTTGCCCGGCTCCCCAAAAGCGCAGCGTTAATTTCATCCCCATCACTGACTCAGAGCTCCACAGAGCAGCTGTGGCCGCGGTGCCGCTGTGTGCTCTGCCCCAGGGCTGCGGCTCAGCCACCGCACATCGGCCGAGAGCCACAGGAGAATCTCTGCAGTGCAACCCGGGGAGCAGGCGTCTCAGCGCCCCGATTCATCCACCCAGAGAGAAGCAGCTGGAAAACCTCTGCGCACGAATGGGAATTGGGTAAAAAATCACAACTGCGAGGTGGAGAACAGAACGTGGCCGCAGCGCAGTGCTCTCACTGCATGACAAAGTGAATGTTTTCAGTTGGGTTCATTTGCTCCCCACTGGGAAATCACTCCTGGTCCTGCAGCCCCCAGCCCTACAGCTCGACCGCAGTGCTGGGTGGGGGGCAACGAGAACAGCGGGACGGCAGCATGCCCCTTCCCAGCCCCAGTGCAGGACGAGGGCGAAGCTGTCGTCAAGGCTTCCTCAGGACAATCCTTGCATATTTGCAATGCATTCCCAGAGTGTTCGCCCCTCCCCTGCCTGCAGCAGGGAACTCATTTATGGCATTGCCCACCGTGGGAGCGGAGCAGGTCCCGCTCTGCACTTAGCCAAGCGCTGTCACGGCCGTGTTTGTGCACTGATGTCAATGCCACCGCCCTCAGCCCCAGCCGTGCCGGGGTGCCCTCATCCCAGCTGGTGGTCTGCTCTGCTTCTCAGCAAACAATCCCAGCAGTGATTAAGCAGGGACATTACTGTTCTAGCTTGTTTTCGCGATTCAATTCAAGGTGCTCGAGACAAATAAATGCACTGGTGAAAGCGGCCGAGATCAAAGCAGCACCTCTCCCGGCTGGGAGCAGGCCAGGCGCTTTATGGCAGGTGCTGTGTGCCTGGCCAGCGCTCAACTGACAGCTTTCCAAGCACATAAAAACTTAATAGGCTGAAAATAGAGTTTGTGGTCACAGACTGACAGCAGCGGCGCTGGCAGCATGGGGCCGCTCCGTGCACGAGCTCCAGGGGAGCGAGGCTGGGTAATTCGGGCAGGATCCACAGTGGGATGCAGGTGCCAGGGCTCCCAGATCACAGAGCCCAGCGAGGGAGGCAGTGGGATATCCCAGAGCCCGGGGAAAGCCGTGCAGCTGACTCTGTTCGCAGCCCCCGTGATGCAAGCACCCCAAGCACTGGGGCTCCTGCTTTATGCGCAGAGCTCTGCTGCCCCTCCACCTCCCCGTGCAATAAAAAAGAGTCATGTAATCTCATAATGCAACTTCTCGCTGGAAATTGATGACGAAGTGCATTGTGTTGCCTGCTCCCATCCTGCGGGTCCCACGTGCCCTTGCTCAAGTGCAATGAGAGCAGCGGGAAGACGAAGGCCGAGCCACACAGCGCGGGGCTTCTCTCCAAGCAGGAGGGACGCGTGTGCGGTGTGACACAGCCCTGGTGCGGGAAAAGAAATGCACGAGCACGGGGCCGCAAAGCAGCACTGCCTCCATCCCAACACCTGTGACAGCAGCCAAGCACACCGCTGTGTGCGTGCTGCCTGCGCAGCCCTGCGTTGGTCAGCGCTGTGTTTGTCACTGGGGGATTTTAGAACGGGGCTGCTCCTGCCCTTGTCGCGTATGCGTGGATCTTGTTGCACAGGGCCTGTGACCAGAGTGAAGCCCCGGAGGTGCCACCGCTGTCCTGCAGCTGCACACGATGGAAGCTGCGCACGCAGCTTGCACCCATCTGCAGAGCACCTCCCAAACACATCGGTGCGTCTGCACCCGCACGGGGTAACGCGCTGCGGCATCCACCGGCTGCTCCGGGGAGGAGCTGGGAGCCCAGAGCGGACCTGCAGGGCCCCAGCGGCACTCCCAGCCCAGCAGCACCACTGCTCCCGGCCCGGATGGGCAGAGCTCATTTTTGAAGGAGATGCGATCTGCCGCAACACACGACTCGGGAGAAGCATTTTTCTATTTTAAAAAAAATGAAACGTAAGGCTTACATAAACGCTTGGGGAACCGGAGCCGAGCCGCCGGGCCCGCACTTGGAGGGCTCCGTCCCCCGCCACAGCTGATTCTGCGCACCCCGGGGCGGAGCGGGGCATCCGTTCCCCGCAGCGCTGCCGCCGTCGGGCGACGGAGCGAGAGGAACGAGCCCGAACACCGCGCCCGGAGCGCGACCGCTGCCCGCGGCCCGGGCTGGGAAGCGAGGGAGGGAGCAGGGCAGGGCAGGGCAGGGCAGGGCAGGGCAGGGCGGAGCGGAGCGGAGCGGAGCGGAGCGGAGCGGAGCGGAGCGGAGCTCCGGCCCCTCCGCAGCGGAGCTCGCGGCCACCCCGTCCCCGTTCCGCCGGGCTCGGGACCATGTGGCGGGCGTTGCGCCGCGGAGCTCTGCTCGCCTGCTTCTCCCTGGGGA